>NC_084736.1:80163112-80320612 GCF_033978785.1 Entelurus aequoreus
TACAAGTTGAGAATCGTAACGAGGCCTTTTAGATTTACTAAGGTCTGACATGTTTAGTAACTTTACCAGTGGCAGTAGCCAGACGGAAGTGGCGGTGCGTAACTGGCAACCTGGATGTGACACACATTGGTCAAACGGTAGAGGGCGGGGCATTGAAATGAAAACCATAACAATATTTCGGGGCTGTAAATCAAATTTTTTAAATGAGCATATCCCGGGCTGAACTACCGTTATCAGTTATAAAGGTATTGGAAAATAACATGATTTATTAATGCTTTTTGACACATCAGGGCCATTTAATGATGACTTGACATGCAATTATTACATATGGCACCTTTAACTTGTAAAGGTTCTTTAAATGACTTTTTTTTTTCAATGCTCTGCCTCAGCGGTGGAATAAATACGAAGGAGGGGGTCGGGAGGAAGGATGAGGTCAGAGGGAAACGGATCCATCCATTAGGGTCTATAATGAGAGGGAGCAGCTGCCTGCCGCTGGGTCAGACAGCACACAGATGTGAGGGAGCCTCGGGGCGGGACTGAGTCGGGAGGGTAAGACGGGAGACCCGGCGCCCATGTCCTCATTCCTATGGTAAAGACTCAGCAGGCATCGCGCCACGGTGGAAGAGTTCCTCTCTGGCTCACCAGAGTGAAAAAACAGTTTGGTTTTTCTAACCCATATTGTATTAGTATAAACTCTGGCTGAAGTCCTGCTGCCTTCCATGAGATGCACAATCAAATATTCCCATCGGTGGCTGCACATTTGAAGCTTCAGTGGTGTTAAATGGCATGACTCGGTATTCTTCTTGTATAAGACCAAGTGCCAGTAGGTGTAATTTCTCCCGTTGTATTTATTTGGCTTCATGAGGTAGACTTTTAACAGCCTTAATTTACAATATTGGCCAATTGTACTCATTTTAAGCCCCACTTAAGAACGTTCCGCTTTTGGTTGATTTTGGCGACACCGGTGGAACAAAGTGGTATTGTCTTGCCAGAAAAAATAGCGCATATGGCGTCAAACTGACACGATAATACCACAATAATAATAATAATAATATATTTTATTTGTAAAAAAAGCACTTTACATTGAGTAAACAACCTCAAAGTGCTACAGTGTATTAAAAAAAATACAACAAATAAAAACGTAAAAAAATAAAAATAAATAAATTAATGTTTTTTTTTGTTGTTTTTTTTTTGTTTGTTTGTTTTTTTTGTTTTTTTTTTTTGTTTTTTTTTTTGTTTTTTATGTCCTGCCCAGCTTCTCAGGCAAATCATATAGTAGATGTAGATGCCCATATCGGCTGTTCGGATTTACTTTACAAAAGAGTAAAATAAAATAATATTAAAAAAAATAATAATTTAAAAAAAAAATAAATAAATACAAAATTTAAAATTTAAAATACAAAAATACAAAAATATAAAAAAAATAAAAATAAAAAATAAAAATATTAAAATAATTTTAAAAAAAATAAATAAATAAATAGATCACCCAAATACTGACTAGTCAACAAAAGTGAGTAAGCAGTGTCAAAACGTGGACCTTGGGGGGTTTTGCTTTCCCGGAATGCAAAGGAAAGTTGGCGCGGGCAAGGCGTGAAGGTGAGTACATGTTTATTTTTACACTAACAAAAAGAACAAACGAAAAGCGCGCACAAGGGCGGAAGTACAAACGTGGTTAATGAAACAAAAACTTGCACAAAGGCAGAGACTATGAACATGAAAACGAAAACAACAACTTACTGTGGCGTGAAACAGCATGAAAACTATGGCATGGCATGGGACGGCGTGGCGAAGTTGGTAGAGTGGCTGTGCCAGCAATCGGAGTGTTGCTGGTTACTGGGGTTCAATCCCCACCTTCTACCATCCTAGTCACGTCCGTTTTGTCCTTGGGCAAGACACTTCACCCTTGCTCCTGATGGGTGCTGGTAGCGCCTTGCATGGCAGCTCCCTCCATCAGTGTGTGAATGTGTGTGTGAATGGGTGAATGTGGAAATACTGTAAAAGCGCTTTGAGTACCTTGAAGGTAGAAAAGCGCTATACAAGTTTAACCCATTTATCATTTATCATTTAACTATGGCTTGGAATGAAAGGTAGCAGAGGTAAACAGAGATAGTAAGGATAATGTCACCAGAACGATCAACAGAAACAGACAGGCTTAAATAGCAGTGACATGATTAGTGACAGGTGTGCGAGTGCAAAGCGTGAGACAGGTGCGTTACATGAGGACAGGTGAAAACTAATGGGTGGTCATGGAAACAAAAACAATGGAGCATAAATAGAAACTAAAGAGTCCAATAACTAAACAAAACAAAACATGATCACACAGACATGACAAGCAGTACCTCAATTTATTTAGTATTTTGAAATAACTGCTGTCTCTTGGCCAATGGTTGTGCTTTAAATTGCAAGCAAAAATGTGAGTTATGTGCTGATAATATTGGTCGAGAAAAATGAAAAAATACCATGAAAGAGTGTGTCACCAACTTGGCGAAACAGTTTGAGCGTATCACTGATAGTCTGCGCCATACTGAAGCAGAATGAGTCGATATTGCCAGTCAGGGATGTTAAAATATCATATAAACAGTGGACATGTATCCATGAAAATATGGAGAAGCTGCTGATGGTGTGTTTGACCGAAAGTGGCATTCTCCAAGGTAACTGCTGTACATTATTATTACATTATTTAACTACTGTATGTCAGGTCGTGGAGTTTTGCTACGAGATTTGTTCTCCCGGGATGCAAACGGACTAGACCGGACAAGGCTTGAAGGTAGGAACATATTTTAATCTCTACTCAAAAACTCAACGAAGTACAAAACAAAAAGGCACACAAGGCAAAGGCAAGCTTAACGCAGGAAACAAAAGCTAAGACTTAGCATGAACTATGGACATGAACCATGAAACTAAAAACATGAAAAAAAACTCACTAAACTGTGGCTTGAAACAAATAGCAAGAACTATGGACATGAAACAACAAGACTTACTGGACATGGCATGACTATGGCAAGAAAAGTCAAAACAGAGCATGAAAAGATCATCAAGAACTATGGCATGGACAGAGCAAGAAATGAACATCAGCATGAAACTATTAATGTTGCCAGACCGACTAACTGGCAACGACAGGCTTAAATAATAATAAAACAAAAATCATGATCCAGACCACAGATCATGACACTGTAGTTGTTTGTAGTATATTCTACTGTGTCGTTTTTATACAATATGTCTTATCTAAAAGTGTTTTTTAAAAGGCATGTCAAAAAATATATAAATAAATGCATACATAAACACAAATAAAAGGCATGTCACATTTTTGTGATGATTTTAATTCATTTTAACGGGCGACGTTGATTTGAGATCCAAGTTGAGAGCTTCGTCATGGAACCAATTGGGCTCCCAAGTTGAGGTATACACCCCAAAGTGAAACAGTTATGAGCTTTGAATTTATTTTACATGAGTTACATGAGTCATTTGTACAAACTGAGATGACATGACTCAAGCCAACACTCCGAGAAAGGAATGTTGCTCCAATGACAGCGTTGTTACTCTCTCATTGTTATTCCAGGCCGGTGTAGCCTCTCACTCTCACCAGACGTGACATCCAGCTAACTTACTACAATGTTCCTACTTTGTAGAGCATGTTCCCCTGCAGCTGCGTTGCGCTCTACAAACAAATCTGAAACCGCTCTAAGAGGTGGAATCCAATTCCAGGTGCATTATTTCACAGGTGAAACACAACTCAGGCAGCAAAATGAATTATTTGTGCACGCCTGCAACTTGGTTTTCATTGCAATTGTGGTATTTTCACTGACAGTTTGTTTTTTTCCACTCCTGCAGTGCAGTGGTCATTATTTGAGAGCAGAAATGGCAGAATAATGTCCGTTGTGGGTCAATCTAAATGCTTAAGGTTAGGGATGTCCGATATTATCCGCCGATAAATGCGTTAAAATGTAATATCGGAAATTATCGGTATCGTTTTTTTTTATTATCGGTATCGTTTTTTTTTGTTTGTTTGTTTGTTTGTTTTGTTTTTTTGTTTGTTTTTTAATTAAATCAACATAAAAAACACAAGATACACTTACAATTAATGCACCAACCCAAAAAACCTCCCTCCTCATTCACACAAAAGGGTTGTTTCTTTCTGTTATTAATATTCTGGTTCCTACATTATATATCAGGGGTCACCAACCTTTTTGAAAGCAAGAGCTACTTCTGATTAATGCGAAGGGCTACCAGTTTGATACACACTTAAATAAATTGCCAGAAATAACCAATTTGCTCAATTTACCTTTAACTCTATGTTATTATTAATAATTAATGATATTTACACTTAATTGAACGTTTTAAAAGAGGAGAAAACACGAAAAAAATGACAATTAAATTTTGAAACATAGTTTATCTTCAATTTTGACTCTTTAAAATTCAAAATTCAACCGAAAAAAAGAAGAGAAAAACTAGCTAATTTGAATCTTTTTGAAAAAATTAAAAAAATAATTTATGGAACATCATTAGTAATTTTTCCTGATTAAGATAAATTGTAGAATTTTGATGACATGTTTTAAATAGGTTAAAATCCAATCTGCACTTTGTTAGAATATATAACAAATTGGACCAAGCTATATTTCTAACCAAGACAAATAATTATTTCTTCTAGATTTTCCAGAACAAAAATTGTAAAAGAAATTCAAAAGACTTTGAAATAATATTTAAATTTGATTCTACAGATTTTCTAGATTTGCCAGAATAATTTTTTTGAATTTTAATCATAATAAGTTTGAAGAAATATTTCACAAATATTCTTTGTCGAAAAAACAGAAGCTAAAATGAAGAATTAAATTAAAATGTATTTATTATTCTTTACAATAAAAACAATTAATTTACTTGAACATTGATTTAAATTGTCAGGAAAGAAGAGGAAGTAATTTAAAAGGTAAAAAGGTATATGTGTTTAAAAATCCTAAAATCATTTTTAAGGTTGTATTTTTTCTCTAAAATTGTCTTTCTGAAAGTTATAAGAAGCAAAGTAAAAAAAATTTATGAATTTATTTAAACAAGTGAAGACCAAGTCTTTAAAATATTTTCTTGGATTTTCAAATTCTATTTGAGTTTTGTCTCTCTTAGAATTAAAAATGTCGGGCAAAGCGAGACCAGCTTGCTAGTAAATAAATAAAATTTAAAAAATAGAGGCAGCTCACTGGTAAGTGCTGCTATTTGAGCTATTTTTAGAACAGGCCAGCGGGCTACTCATCTGGTCCTTACGGGCTACCTGGTGCCCGCGGGCACCGCGTTGGTGACCCCTGTTATATATCAATATATATCAATACAGTCTGCAAGGGATACAGTCCGTAAGCACACGTGATTGTGCGTGCTGCTGGTCCACTACTAGTACTAACCTTTAACAGTTAATGTTACTCATTTTCATTAATTACTAGTTTCTATGTAACTGTTTTTATATTGTTTTACTTTCTTTTTTATTCAAGAAAATGTTTTTAATTTATTTATATTATTTTATTTTATAATTTTTTTTTAAAAGTACCTTATCTTCACCATACCTGGTTGTCCAAATTAGACATAATAATGTGTTAATTCCACGACTGTATATATCGGTTGATATCGGTATCGGTTGATATCGGTATCGGTAATTAAAGAGTTGGACAATATCGGAATATCGGATATCAGCAAAAAGCCATTATCGGACATCCCTACTTAAGGTATTGATCAACAAACATATGATGTGTATTTTCCTGAAAACAAGCATCCTCTGCCGTGGACATTTGTTTGAATGTTGTTTACATGCATCTTCATTAATTGCTCATTTGTTTACGCACAAATGTACACAAGTTTTACATCCAAACATTTACAGTTTGCAATATGCACTAAAAAAAATTATGAAATGCTTTACCATGCGACCGATTTTGGTCAGTCATGCAATAATTTGATTTAAATGGAGATATACTGTAGATCAGGGGTGTCCAAAATCTTTGACTTGACTATATATATATATATATATATATATATATATATATATATATATATATATATATATATATATATATATATATATATATATATATATATATATATATATATATATATATATATATATATATATATATATATACTACCGTTCAAAAGTTTGGGGTCACCCAAACAATTTTGTGGAATAGCCTTCATTTCTAAGAACAAGAATAGAATGTCGCGTTTCAGATGAAAGTTCTCTTTTTCTGGCCATTTTGAGCGTTTAATTGACCCCACAAATGTGATGCTCCAGAAACTCAATCCGCTCAAAGGACGGTCAGTATTGTAGCTTCTGTAACGAGCTAAACATTTTTCAGATGTGTGAACATGATTGCACAAGGGTTTTCTAATCATCAATTAGCCTTCTAAGCCAATGAGCAAACACATTGTACCATTAGAACACTGGAGTGATAGTTGCTGGAAATGGGCCTCTATACACCTATGTAGATATTGCACCAAAAACCAGACATTTGCAGCTAGAATAGTCATTTACCACATTAGCAATGTATAGAGTGTATTTCTTTAAAGTTAAGACTAGTTTGATATATATATATATATATATATATATATATATATATATATATATATATATATATATATATATATATATATATATATATATATATATATATATATATATATATATATATATATATATATATACAAAACAATATTAATAAACTATAGAATTCATATATGTATATATATATATATATATATATATATATATATATATATATATATATATATATATATATATATATATATATATATATATATATATATATATATGAGTTGGGAAATTTTGTTAGATGTAAATATAAACGGAATACAATGATTTGCAAATCATTGTCAACCCATATTCAGTTGAATATGCTACAAAGACAACATATTTGATGTTCAAACTGATAAACATTTTTTTTTTGTGCAAATAATCATTAACTTCAGAATTTGATGCCAGCAACACATGACAAAGAAAGTTGGGAAAGGTGGCAATAAATACTGATAAAGCTGAGGAATGCTCATCAAACACTTATTTGGAACATCCCACAGGTGTGCAGGCAAATTGGGAGCAGGTGGGTGCCATGATTGGGTATAAAAGTAGATTCCATGAAATGCTCAGTCATTCACAAACAAGGATGGGGCGAGGGTCACCACTTTGTCAACAAATGCGTGAGCAAATTGTTGAACAGTTTAAGAACAACCTTTCTCAACCAGCTATTGCAAGGAATTTAGGGATTTCACCATCTACGCTCCGTAATATCATCAAAGGGTTCAGAGAATCTGGAGAAATCACTGCACGTAAGCAGCTAAGCCCGTGACCTTCCATCCCTCAGGCTGTACTGCATCAACAAGCGACATCAGTGTGTAAAGGATATCACCACATGGGCTCAGGAAGACTTCAGAAACCCACTGTCAGTAACTACAGTAGGTCGCTACATCTGTAAGTGCAGGTTAAAACTTTCCTATGCAAGGCGAAAACCGTACATCAACAACACCCAGAAACGCTTTCGGCTTCGCTGGGCCTGAGCTCATCTAAGATGGACTGATACAAAGTGGAAAAGTGTTCTGTAGTCTGACGAGTCCACATTTCAAATTGTTTTTGGAAAGGTTGTTGTGGTTTAACCGTTATACAGTGCTCAATACCGGGGTAGAGCGGAATAAAGGTTAGGTCAGGAAAAAGCTCAAATCCCGTCAGGGGATTTTAGGAAAACCTGCGAAACAGGCTTGTTCATATTATTATGTAATTAATTATTAATATATAATTAATATAACTTCCGTGACAACCTCCTTAAAGTTTTGTAATCAATCAAAAATATCAAGTAGCTAAAATGCGGCAAACATGGATGAGTGTAGAGAGAGTGTGTTGCATTTTTCCCAACATGCATGGTACTTAATTTAAATGGGTGTAATTTTGAACTTTTTATGGTATCTGTACGTTTTTTTTTTAATAATGGCCACATTATGATACAACAGCGTTTTGTTCAGGAGAAAACACACGGGAGATAATACAAATAATAACAGAAGAAATTAACAAATTAAAAAGATGGTTTGACAAAAACAGACTATCGTTGAATCTTAGTAAAACTAAAATAATGCTATTTGGTAACAGTAGAAGAGAAAGTCAAACACAAATACAAATAGACGGAATAGAAATTGAAAGAGTAAACGAAACCAAATTTCTAGGTATAATGATTGATGATAAATTGAACTGGAAATCTCACGTAAAAAATATACAACATAAAGTGGCAAGAAACACGTCAATAATGAATAAAGCAAAACATGTTCTAGACCAAAAATCCCTTCATAATCTCTACTGCTCACTAGTGTTACCATATCTGAGCTACTGTGTAGAAATATGGGGAAATAATTACAAAAGTACACTTCATTCATTAACGGTGTTACAAAAAAGATCAGTTAGAATAATACATAATGTTGGATATAGAGAACATACAAACCCTTTATTTATTGAATCAAAAATACTGAAATTCCACGACATAGTGAATTTGCAAACAGCTAAAATTATGCACAAAGCAAACTATAACCTGCTACCCAAGAATATACAACAATTCTTCTCAAAAAAAGAGGAGAAATATAATCTTAGAGAAAAACGTAATTTAAAACATTTGTTTGCACGTACAACACTTAAGACCTTCAGTATATCAGTATGTGGAATTAAATTATGGAATGGATTAAGCAAAGCAATCAAACAATGTACTAATATGATCCACTTCAAGAAACTCTTCAAACTTAAAGTGTTTACAAAGTACAATGAAGAAGAACCATGACAAACATTCTCAATTTATTTCATCCATCCATTCATTCATTCTTAAAGTAATCTTACTTATCTCATCATATAAAATATGACTTACTTCACCAATTATTATTATTACATTCTTACTATTATTTATTTATTTATTTTTATTGTGATTACTTATGGAGTTTATTGTGAAAAAATTGTGAACAGGAAGTGAACAAAAAGTTTTGCAACTGTTATGTAAAAGAAAAGGGGTAGGATTAAATAAGCTCTGCTTCTTCCTACTCCTTTTCGAACATGTTGAAAAGAAACTGGAAATTGTGATGTATCATGTTGTATGCTTGCATGTTCCAAATAAACTCAAACTCAAACTCAAACATTATTGGGCTAGACTGTAACTACAATTCCATCTGTCTGATCGACCATCTTTTATTATCATACATTGGTGGTGAGTACCTATACATGTCATCATTTAAAATGAGTATGCGAGGCATATTACAGGCCCTAACCTTGGATTGTGTAACTATGTATTTGTGCTATTAAGCATGCTACAATTGCATTTATGTATGGGGAAATACTGTCTGATATTCCAGCCGGTGTTTCCATGGATGTACATATGATGAATTACCGTATTTTCCGCACCATAAGCCGCACCTAAAAACCACAATTTTTGTCAAAAGCAGACAGTGCGGCTAATAACCCGGTGCGCCTTATATATGGATTAATATTCATATTTATTTTCATAAGGTTTAGGTCTCGCAACTACGGTAAACAGCCGCCATCTTTTTTCCCCGTAAAAGAGGAAGCGCTTCTTCTTCTACGGTAAGCAACCGCCAAGGTGAGCACCCGCCCCCGTAGAAGAAGAAGCTCGCGGATATTTAATTTCATTTGTGTGTTTCTGTAAAGACCACAAAATGTCTCCTACTAAGAGACACGCGTACAAGGTTCCACTGACTTTTGATATTCATGTGAACCGCACTGTGGATACAACGGGAACACGTACGGTGAATATTCGCACCACAGGGAATGAGAAGTCGTCCTACTGTGGTTCTAGCTTGCCATGCTAACGGCCAGAAACTTCCGCCCACGGTCATATTCAAAAGGAAGACCTTGCCAAAAGAGAACTTTCCAGCCGGCGTCATCATAAAAGCTAACTCGAAGGGATGGATGGATGAAGAAAAGATGAGCGAGTGGTTGATAGACGTTTACGCGAAGACACCGGGTGACTTTTTTCACGCAGGTCCGTCCCTGTTGATCTACGACTGCATGCGCGTCCACATCATCGATGGTGTCAAAAAACAAGTGAAGCACACCGAAGAAGAATAATTCGAGGGATTTGTAGATGAGTAATAACTTCAGAAAGTAAGCTTTAAATGTTTATTTTGTGTGTTGTGTGACACTAACGTATGAGCAACGTTGAGTTATTGATGTTGCTATTGCTTTGCACTATTTTGAGTGTTACTATTTTTGTGATTGCACATTTGCACATTACATTTTGGGAGTGAACAGAGTTGTTAGAACGCTGGTTTGTAATATATTATTAAAGTTTGACTGACCTATCTGACTGTTTTGTTGACATTCCCTTTAGCGTAGCGTAGGTGCGGCTAATAGCACGGGGCGGCTAATAGGTAAACAAAGTTTTGAAATATGCCGTTCATTAAACGTGCGGCTAATAACACGGGGCGCCTTATGGTGCGGAAAATACGGTATATTTCAATGTAGTAATTGTTGACTTTGTCATAGTCAGCCTGGTTTTTATGTCCTTAAAACCACACGCTATT
Organism: Entelurus aequoreus; assembly: GCF_033978785.1. Lineage (NCBI taxonomy): Eukaryota > Metazoa > Chordata > Actinopteri > Syngnathiformes > Syngnathidae > Entelurus > Entelurus aequoreus. The sequence goes on from NC_084736.1 coordinate 80,173,664, forward strand.
TTGTGGCTGCAGTGTTTGCGTATGTACTTCCATGGCAACGCCACAATTTACACCGATATGAGAAAGAAAAACAAGCAGGGCTAAAAAACCCCAGATTTGGGTTCATTTAATACTTGACCCTGAGTTGAGGCTAATGCAGGATTGACGCTTCAATCTCCAGCTCCTCCTGGGAGTTTTTGAGCTGTGCAATAAGGAAATGTAAGCCTCAACACATCACCAAAGCAGGAATTTTCACTTCTGCTTTCCATAATCCTGTAATCCGTCAGTGTGTGTGTGTGTGTGTGTGTGTGTGTGTGTGTGTGTGTGTGTGTGTGTGTGTGTGTGTGTGTGTGTGTGTGTGTGTGTGTGTGTGTGTGTGTTCTGGCAATGCTTACTTAATGGGGACATGGCTCTTTAGGGGACCTCTGACGGTATGGGGACCAAAAAAAAAGTTCCCCTAAAGGAAACCTTTTTAAATGATAGTCAGATGTTTTAGAATCTATTCTTCAGTGCAATAACTATACTGAAATTAGTATGAATATGAACATAATTCATTAGTATCGCGGTACTATACTAATACCGGTATACCGTACAACCCTACTGTGGAAGTAGCCTCACTGTAGACACGGCACAAGAGCCAATCGTGCAGTTGTAACAACGTTTTTAATGTGCGTATATTTGCCCACTCTTTCTCCAGCAGAACGTGACTTTTCAGTCACGTCCGTATCCTCTCTCTCCCCCTGCTCCCGGCTGCTTACTGTTAAAGACAACATATGATTAGATTAACACGTACCACCCGTGAAATCTAATCACCTACCAGCTGTGTCTCGCCGTCAGCACCGCCACGTCCCCCGTCTGATGGTGCTCTGTCCTCAGCACCATGGACAGAGGCGGTGACCATTGCTCCTGCGGGCAGCGCTGGCCACACCTCCCTCCACACCTTCTCTGTAGTGCCTTTGCATGTTCATCTGCGATGCTATCATCTGTGCAACGTTTGTGATGTGATGTGAATTACATTTATGTAGCGCTTTTCTCTAGTGACTCTAAGCGCTTTACATTGTGAAACCCAATATCTAAGTTACATTTATGAACCACTGTGTGTGGGTGGCACTGGGAGCAGGTGGGTAAAGTGTCTTGCCCAAGGACACAACGGCAGTGACTCGGTTGGCAGAAGCGGGGATCGAACCGGGAACCCTCAAGTTGCTGGCACGACCACTCTACCAACCGAGCTATACCGCCCCTATACCCCTGTTTGCAAGTTGCCTGCTATCTTTTCCATGCATCAACACCGTCTTTATTTGTAGACACGGCACAAGAGCCAAGCATGCTGTTTTAACAACGTTTTTAATGTGCGTATATTTGTGTCCAACTCTTTCTCCAGCAGAACGTGACTTTTCAGTCACGTCCGTATCCTCTCTCTCCTCCTGCTCAGGGCTGCTTACTGTTAAAGACAACATATGATTAGATTAACACGTACCACCTATGAAATCTAATCACCTACCAGCTGTGTCTCGCCGTCAGCACCGCCAAACCCCCCCATCTGATGGTGCTCTGTCCTCAGCACCATGGACAGAGGCGGTGACCATTGCTCCTGCGGACAGCGCTGGCCACACCTCCCTCCACACCTTCTCTGTAGTGCCTTTGCATGTTCATCTGCGATGCTATCATCTGTGCAACGTTTCCCTGTTTGCAAGTTGCCTGCTATCTTGTCCATGCATCAACACCGTCTTTATTTGTTTGGGCCAACTCATGCTTACCAAAGAAGTATTCTTCCAGTTTCAGTTTTAACCGTTGGAATTTCTTCAGTGTTTATTGTGTAATTCTAATAAAGTGCCCAAAAAGTTGTATCCGAAAAGACCTTGCAAGTGCAAGTGCGCTCCGGCATCTTGTATATTTTCTCCTGGGGGCTAAGCCCTCGCCCCCGTGTTCGTAAAACCTAGTGACGCCCCCGCAACAATGCAAGTTCATACCTCAGCGACCGTGGACAAGCACAAACACATTCGTAAATATAAAAACAACACAGATTACTCAGAAAAAAGCACTTCTTCGCCCTGACCTTGTTATGTTAGTGAAGGTCAAAGGTGATTGCCGTGCCAGAATGCCAACCTGTCGTTACGGTGAGATTACCTTTAATCTCTTATTACTTAAAACGGGGTGGAGAGGCTTTTTCATGCAGGTTGTCTTAAAATATCAAATTGTTCTGTCAACCGGGCTTAAAGGTTAGTTTATACACGGCCGTGTGTTTGTGGGGAAAACATGCCCGCATTTGTACCTGGAGTGCTTAGTGAGTCGCGGCTTCAATCACTCGCGCAGACTCAACCCTCCGCTCAGACTTTAGTGTCAACACAACTCGGCATGATCCGCTGTTGCCTTGCGACACAAGAGTAGTCCCTGTCCAAGGGATCAGTGCATTATTAAAGGCCTACTGAAAGCCACTACTAGCGACCACACAGTCTGATAGTTTATATATCAATGATGAAATCTTAACATTGCAACACATGCCAATACGGCCGGGTTAACTTATAAAGTGCAATTTTAAATTTCCCGGTTGAAAACGTTTCGATATGATGACGTTTGCGCGTGACGTCAACGGTTGACGTCATTGAATCCAATACAAAAAGCTCGGTTTTCATCTCAAAATTCCACAGTATTCTGGACATCTGTGTTGGTGAATCTTTTGCAAATTGTTTAATGAACAATGGAGACTGCAAAGAAGAAAGCTGTAGGTGGGATCGGTGTATTAGCGGCGGACTACAGCAACACAACCAGGAGGACTTTGAGGATAGCAGACGCGCTAGCCGAACGACCTCACCTTGACTTCCTCCGACTGCATCGGTGATCGGGTGAAGTCCTTCGTCGTACCGTCGATCGCTGGAACGCAGGTGAGTACGGGTCATGATGAGCAGATGAGAGCTGCCGTAGGTGCAGAGCTAATGTTTTTAGCATAGCTCTGTCGAGGTTCCGTTGCTAAGTTAGCTTCAATGGCGTCGTTAGCAACAGCATTGCTGGAAAGCATTAACCGTGTAGTTACATGTCCAGAGTTTGGTAGTATTGTTGATCTTCTGTCTATCCTTCCAGTCAGGGACTTATTTGTTTTGTTTCTATATGAAGTTAAGCCGGATGCTATCACGTTAGCTCAGTAGCTAAAGTGCTTCACCGATGTATTGTCGTGGAGATCAAAGTCACTGTGAATGTCCATTTCGCGTTCTCGACTCTCATTTTCAAGAGGATATAGTATCCGAGGTGGTTTAAAATACAAATCCGTGATCCACAATAGAAAAAAGAGAGAGTGTGGAATCCAATGAGCCAGCTTGTACCTAAGTTACGGTCAGAGCGAAAAAAGATACGTTCTGCACTGCACGCTAGTCCTTCACTTTTACGTTCCTCATCCACGAATCTTTCATCCACGCTCAAACTAATGGGGTAATTGTCGCTTTCTCGGTCAGAATCTCACTCGCTGCTGGTGTAAACAATAGGAAAATGTGAGCAGCCCTTCGTCCGGTGTCGTCACGCTACTTCTGGTAGGGGCAAGACTTTTTTTTATCAGAGACCAAAAGTTGCGAACTTTATCGTCGTCGTTCTATACTAAATCCTTTCAGCAAAAATATGGCAATATCGCGAAATGATCAAGTATGACACATAGAATGGATCTGCTATCCCCGTTTAAATAAAAAAAATTCATTTCAGTAGGCCTTTAAGTTTGAACCTATCAAAGTGTAAAAGACAGTATTTAACACAAAACACTGCAAAGACTGTTTTAGACTTAGACTTCATTTTTATTGTCATTCAAATTTGAACTTTACAGAACAGATAAGAACGACATTTTGTTGCATTAGCTAATGGTAGTGCAGGATAAAAGAGCAATAAGGTGCAGATATAAATAAATAGATTACTGTACAGATAAATATATTGCACTTTTGCATAAGCATCCACATTTATGGATGTATGTTATATTGTCTTCCAGGGAGTTAATCCATTTTTGGGGGGGAATTGAGGGGATTATTATGATGCGTTCAAGAGTCTTACGGCCTGAGGGAAGAAGCTGTTACAGAACCTGGAGGTTCTGCTACGGAGGCTGCGGAACCTCTTTCTAGAGTCCAGCAGTGAAAACAGTCCATGGTGGGGGTGGGAGGAGTCCCTGTAGATTTTCTGAGCCCTGGTCAGGCAGCGGCTTTTTACGATCTCCTGGATAGGAGGAAGAGGAGTCCTGATGATCTTTTCCGCCGTCCTCACCACTCTCTGGAGAGACTTCCAGTCTGAGGCACTGCAGGCTCCAGTCCAGACAGAGATGCTGTTGGTCAGCAGGCTCTCTATAGTGTGGTGAGATCGGGGGGAGGGAGCTGTGCTCTTTTCATCCCACGCAAAATGTGCATGCGCTGCTGAGCTCTTTTTACAAGAGCTCCGGTGTGTAGGGACCAGGTCATATTGTCAGTTATCTGCACCCCCAGGAACTTGGTGCTGCTTACCATCTCCACCGCTGTGCCGTTGGGGTGAGTTTTCTCTTGCCCTGATGTGGGATCTGAGCCGAGGATGTCGTTGTGGCTTGTGCAGCCCTTTGAGACACTAATGATTTAGGGCTATATAAGAAAACTTGGATTGATTGATTGATAATAACCCTAACCCTAACCCTAATATGTTCCTCTAGTGTCCAAATAACTCTAAGTTAAGTCTTTGTTACTTTAATAAGCAACTAATTAATGGTGAATATGTTCCCCATACTAAAGTGCTACCTACCAAACAGTTTATTATGTTAAATGTTATGTTTTAGGAATACATACCGTATGCACAGTTTCACGAATTAAACCATCTACAGAGTAACATCACAGTTAAAAAATATTTTTTTAATGTAATTTAGATTTGTCATTAGGAACGGTGGCTGATTTACAAAGAATGTTCTGTGTAAAGCGACATGATATAGTGTTGGTATTGTGGCTCAAAATGAGACGTTGCTTCATGAGGATGGAGGCTGTGTTTGTTCATGTTAATTCCTGCCGTATACTCAGGGCCGGCCCGTGGCATAGGCCGTATAGGCAAATGCTAAGGGCGCCGTCCATCAGGGGGCGCCACGCCGGTGACACAAATGTTGGAGAAAAAAAAAAAAAAAAAAAAAAAGTTGGTACTATTATTTCTAAATACAAAAAATAATCCCACGTTAATTAAAATGCAAAGTAAAGCCTATTTAATATGTGAGAGTCCAGTCCATAGTGGATCTAAAATAATAGTGTGAGAGTCCAGTCCATAGTGGATCTAACATAATAGTGTGAGAGTCCAGTCCATAGTGGATCTAACATAATAGTGTGAGAGTCCAGTCCATAGTGGATCTAACATAATAGTGTGAGAGTCCAGTCCATAGTGGATCTAAAATAATAGTGTGAGAGTCCAGTCCATAGTGGATCTAACATAATAGTGTGAGAGTCCAGTCCATAGTGGATCTAACATAATAGTGTGAGAGTCCAGTCCATAGTGGATCTAACATAATAGTGAGAGTCCAGTCCATAGTGGATCTAACATAATAGTGTGAGAGTCCAGTCCATAGTGGATCTAACATAATAGTGTGAGAGTCCAGTCCATAGTGGATCTAACATAATAGTGTGAGAGTCCAGTCCATAGTGGATCTAACATAATAGTGAGAGTCCAGTCCATAGTGGATCTAACATAATAGTGTGAGAGTCCAGTCCATAGTGGATCTAACATAGTAGTGTGAGAGTCCAGTCCATAGTGGATCTAACATAATATTGTGAGAGTCCAGTCCATAGTGGATCTAACATAATAGTGTGAGAGTCCAGTCCATAGTGGATCTAACATAATAGTGTGAGAGTCCAGTCCATAGTGGATCTAACATAACAGTGTGAGAGTCCAGTCCATAGTGGATCTAACATAATAGTGTGAGAGTCCAGTCCATAGTGGATCTAACATAACAGTGTGAGAGTCCAGTCCATAGTGGATCTAACATAATAGTGTGAGAGTCCAGTCCATAGTGGATCTAACATAATAGTGTGAGAGTCCAGTCCATAGTGGATCTAACATAATAGTGTGAGAGTCCAGTCCATAGTGGATCTAACATAATATTGTGAGAGAGTCCAGTCCATAGTGGATCTAACATAATATTGTGAGAGTCCAGTCCATAGTGGATCTAACATAATATTGTGAGAGTCCAGTCCATAGTGGATCTAGCATAATATTGTGAGAGTCCAGTCCATAGTGGATCTAACATAATATTGTGAGAGTCCAGTCCATAGTGGATCTAACATAATAGTGTGAGAGTCCAGTCCATAGTGGATCTAACATAATATTGTGAGAGAGTCCAGTCCATAGTGGATCTAACATAATATTGTGAGAGTCCAGTCCATAGTGGATCTAACATAATATTGTGAGAGTCCAGTCCATAGTGGATCTAACATAATAGTGTGAGAGTCCAGTCCATAGTGGATCTAACATAATATTGTGAGAGTCCAGTCCATATTGGATCTAACATAATAGTGAGAGGGTCCAATCCATAGTGGATCTAACATAATATTGTGAGAGTCCAGTCCATATTGGATCTAACATAATAGTGAGAGTCCAGTCCATAGTGGATCTAACATAATATTGTGAGAGTCCAGTCCATAGTGCCAGCAGACGATGGCGTGGAACACCGCAGAGACCACTACAGTGTATATGGGTGCTGAAATGATGTTTTTGTATGGTTGCTTGTCTATGCATGGTGCAATCGTGTGTGTGCAATGTATATTATTGGTTAATTTTTAATTTTTTTGTTGTTGTACTTTTGTAGCTGTGTGTAGAAGTGGCACTGCTGGAGTGGCAGCTGATTGCATCAGCTCTGCTCTTTGAATGTTGTTAATGTCCTTTGTGTTATTTGATGATTCCCTCTTACACATGTGTGCTATGGCTATGATGGTATTTTTTTGTTTTTTTTCCCCTTGGCTTCAGTCTGGACCCCCTCTCCAGGGGCCCTTAATTTCGGAAAGAAATGCAAAAATTCATTGATAGACCAAAATGCATTGAAATACAAAGTCCGTAAAGCAATGAAAGACAACTTAAATGCCGGTACTTAGCTTAGATGCCAGAGTGTCAGATTGTAAACATAAAGTGACGGAGTGTAGAGAATACAATACAGCTGTGAGGGAAAACCTTCCTTTTTGAACTCAGGTCGGAAAAGTCACCTCACATGTTCAGTCTGCCTTGACTACATTTCACGGGCTAGAATGAAACAACTCAGCACAGCAAAGAATATAGGTTGCTAAATTACTAAATACTATCCTACTCAAAATCAGGTGGCAAGCTACTGATAGATCACAGCTCCCTGTTGGGGACCCCTGCTCTATAACAATGAAAACTCCTCTAACCTCCAAACAAACAACATTACCGCAGTTTCTGCCAGCTCTCCCCAAAGTTTCACCCCAGTGGTCCAGATGTCAATGCGAGCCACAACAAAGGATTGTCAGTAAAGCAGACATGGCAGAGCTACTCGGAGGAGCAGGTGTGTCTGACATGGAGGACACTAGGATGACAGGGGGCAGTGACGATGAACAGGAGTGCAGCTGCTTTGCATCAACGGGATTTGTATATGAAACAATCTCTAGAATAGTGCTGCAATGTTTTGTAGGCTTGTAGTACACTTTCGTCCTTTTGCATGTCTCTGCATTTGAAACATAGTATTCACATGGTCGCCATGTGGATGCCTTAGTATTAGTATGACTTAAGGGTGTAACGGTACGTGTATTTGTATTGAACCGTTTCGGTACGGGGGATTCGGTTCGGTTCGGAGGTGTACCGAACGAGTTTCCACACGGACATATTAAGTGGCGTAAACAATGCACACCGAGGCACAACACACGGCATGCTAGCAGCGACCGGGCTACTACAACATGCAAAAGCCAGAGCTGGAAGACCCTCCTGCCTCGTAAAGATCTCCCATTTGGGAACATTTCGGCTTTGCGGTGCGATACAAAAGTGGATAACATCGCTTCAACGAAGAGAAAGACGAACAAACACAGCTCCCACCGCATTCAAGCAGCCTCTCCTCGGCGAGTCAGGCAGGGCTAAAGCAATAACAAATGTTTTTATAGCAGCAGATTTAAGACCATTAAAAACTAGATTCTGACCCACTTCTCTGGTGGAAGAACAATGAGCCCATATATCCTCTTACTGCCAAGTTAGCCAGGCACTACCTCGCCATACCCGCTACCTCCGTGCCCAGCCAAAGGGTATTTTCCACAGCTGGAGACTTTTTAACTGCAAGCAGGTCTGCTATTTCTGCAGACAATGTGGATAAACTGATTTTTCTGGCAAAATATATGGAAATTGAGTGAAAGTCACCAGGGTTAAAGGCTGGGGGGGGAAAGAAAAGTTAATCTGAGGCTAAATTGACTTGAAACTGTTTAATGTTGCACTTTTTATGTGGAAATGCTACACGTTATATGTAGAAAGGTTTTGTTAAGAAACCAATTCTGAGCCTTATCTTAATTAGTTTTTATTTTATATATGTCGGGGAGTGCTCAGAGAGTATGGGGTATCGGACTGTCTGATTGTGGCGGTCCGCTCCCTGTATGATCAGTGCCAGAGCTTGGTCCGCATTGCCGGCAGTAAGTCGGACCCGTTTCCAGTGAGGGTTGGACTCCGCCAAGGCTGCCCTTTGTCACCGATTCTGTTCATAACTTTTATGGACAGAATTTCTAGGCGCAGTCAAGGCGTTGAGGGGATCTGGTTTGGTGGCTGCAGGATTAGGTCTCTTTGGCTTTTTTACAGATGATGTGGTCCTGATGGCTTCATCTGGCCAGGATCTTCAGCTCTCGCTGGATCGGTTCGCAGCTGAGTGTGAAGCGACTGGGATGAGAATCAGCACCTCCAAGTCCGAATCCATGGTTCTCGCCCGGAAAAGGGTGGAGTGCCATCTCCGGGTTGCGGAGGAGACCCTGCCCCAAGTGGAGGAGTTCAAGTACCTCGGAGTCTTGTTCACGAGTGAGGGAAGAGTGGATCGTGAGATCGACAGGCGGATCGGTGCGGCATCTTCAGTAATGCGGACACTGTATCGATCCGTTGTGGTGAAGAAGGAGCTGAGCCGGAAGGCAAAGCTCTCAATATACCGGTCGATCTACGTTCCCATCCTCACCTATGGTCATGAGCTTTGGGTTATGACCGAAAGGACAAGATCACGGGTACAAGCGGCCGAAATGAGTTTCCTCCGCCGGGTGGCGGGGCTCTCCCTTAGAGATAGGGTGAGAAGCTCTGCCATCCGGGGGGAGCTCAAAGTAAAGCCGCTGCTCCTCCACATCGAGAGGAGCCAGATGAGGTTGTTCGGGCATCTGGTCAGGATGCCACCCGAACACCTCCCTAGGGAGGTGTTTAGGGCACGTCCGACCGGTAGGAGGCCACGGGGAAGACCCAGGACACGTTGGGAAGACTATGTCTCCCGGCTGGCCTGGGAACGCCTCGGGATCCCCCGGGAGGAGCTGGACGAAGTGGCTGGGGAGAGGGAAGTCTGGGCTTCCCTGCTTAAGCTGCTGACCCCGCGACCCCACCTCGGATAAGCGGAAGAAGATGGATGGATGGATGGATATGTCGACTTCATTAACCCTGGCAATGGACCCTGTGTGTATATGTATGTTATTGTTATGTTAAAAGGATAAAGCCATTGTTTACAAATTTTGGTAAATAAATAACCAGAAAATGTATATTTTGTTTTTTTCTTACTGTACCGAAAATGAACCGAACCGTGACCTCTAAACCGAGGTATACCGAACCGAAATTTTTGTGAACCGTTACACCCTTAGTATGACTATGTATTTGCTTCACATGCAACAGGTAGAGGTACTTTACTGAATGTTGGGGCCCCTGCAGACATATGTTGATACATTCAGTTTACCTCTACCATATTATCCAGGCTAGAGAGCTCACTGGTATTTTAGCTGCACCCATCAAATTTTAAGGAAAAAAACAGTTTACATATAGTAGCCACGAACTAAAAGAGCTCCAAAACTAACAGAACATAACAAAAACATGATCCGGACCACGGATCATGATTAGGGTTGGGTATCGTTTGAATTCGAACGATTCCGATTCCGATTCCGATTCTTTGTTTCGATTCCGGTTATGATTCCTGACGGTTCTCGGTTCCGATTCTTTTAAGAGGCAGGGTCAAAAAAAAGTTCAGGATATTTTAAATGAGCTAGCTAACCTACAGTCTTTCTGAATGAAATAGTCTGACATTCTCCATCAATTTTAATTGTATTAACTTTTTATGAACTTTACTATAAATTCCTCACAGGGCTGTTTTCAACTAGAATATAAATATCAAATCTATGAACTTGAATATAAATACTATAAATTATGAATACATTTTCCCCGGGGTACACTTTCCTCAAGAGAGCTTTATTTTTGAGAACCTCATGAAAACACATTTACACATAAGTGTATGATGCTGCAGGAAACCTCATGAAAACACATTTACACACAGAAGTGTATGATGCTGCAGGTCCTTAAACATGTTACTGTGCTCCCACTGATGGGCTTAACCTGGTGCAGAAAAGCAAATAAACAATAAGAAACAACTTGCAAAACCAGATTAGCAGCAGGTACAGTATAACATCAGAGACTGTTTTTGTTTAGGAAAATGACCATATCCGCCTTCTCAGGCAGGATGCGTGAGCGGTCTGGACAGATAGTGTCTCCTGCTGTGGAAAATACACGTTCGCTGGGTGTGGAAGAAGCTTGAACGCATAAATAGGAGAAAGCGAGATATGACAGCAAAGGATAAGTCTTTTGTTGGTTCCACCGGACCACCACCATGCAGCAGGGTCGTCAGACATAAGTATCGGTGGAACGTCCTGGTACATCTGCAGCTCTCTCTCCACTCGTTTCTTGATGGACATGGAGCTCTGTTATTTTGCGGTTATTTCATTTTTTTTTTGTAAAATAAAGCCACACTTTCGACCGCCGACGCCCGCTATCCATGCTTGAGCTTGACTGACTCGCTCGGCTATGCTAACACTTCCGGCGGTGGGCGCTTCTTCGTTGGTGTTCAGCGGCTTCAATCAATCAATCAATCAATCAATGTTTATTTATATAGCCCTAAATCACAAGTGTCTCAAAGGGCTGTACAAGCCACAACGACATCCTCGGTACAGAGCCCACATACGGGCAAGGAAAAACTCACCCCAGTGGGACGTCGGTGAATGACTATGAGAAACCTTGGAGAGGACCGCATATGTGGGTAACCCTCCCCCCCCCTCTAGGGGAGACCGAAAGCAATGGATGTCGAGTGGGTCTGACATAACATTGTGAAAGTCCAGTCCACAGTGGATCCAACACATCAGCGGGAGTCCAGTCCACAGCGGGGCCAACAGGAAACCATCCCGAGCGGAGACGGGTCAGCAGCGCAGAGATGTCCCCAACCGATGCACAGGCTAGTGGTCCACCCGGGGTCCCGACTCTGGACAGCCAGCACTTCATCCATGGCCACCGGACCTATGCAACTCCCCCTCGCAAGGGACAGGGGAGAAGAGGAGAGAAGAAAAGAAACGGCAGATCAACTGGTCTAAAAAAGGGGGGTCTATTTAAAGGCTAGATTATACAAATAAGTTTTAAGATGGGACTTAAATGCTTCTACTGAGGTAGCATCTCTAACTGTTACCGGGAGGGCATTCCATAGTACTGGAGCCCGAATAGAAAACACTCTATAGCCCGCAGACTTTTTTGTGGCTCTGGGAATCACTAATAAGCCGGAGTTCTTTGAACGCAGATTTCTTGTCGGGACATATGGTACAATACAATCGGCGAGATAGGCTGTAGCTAAACCGTGCTTCTTCTTCCGGTTCGGCGGACATATTTTTTTCCGGTCGGCGGACTGGTATCGCAAATAGGAATCGAAATTTAAACTTTTGAACGATTCCGGGAGAATCGGAAAGTTAGTCCCGGTTCCAATCGATACTCGATACGCGATACCCAACCCTAATCATGACAGTATAGTACATATAAATATACAGAAATAAAAATATACCCATACCAACAACTTCTTCTCGACAATCCTTCAAAAATGCAAAATCTTAACAGGGGGAATCTCGCACTTGAACTTTGCAGAGAGCAACAGTTTTTTTCTGCCCATTGCAACTTAAAAAATACATCAATTAGACAAGGTTAAAGGGTTATATTCATTAAGTGTAAAAATCGGGAGTGCAGCTTAATTGTTTAGGTTCCTCCGATGATTTATCACAATAGGAACAGCTTTGTTTGATGGTTTTCATGGTTTTCAAATGAATAATTAGTTCTCTTATTTTGCCACCCTTTCTGTTTACTTGTAACCCTCTGTGGATAATGAGTATGATTAAAGTGCCCCCCTCTTTGATATAGAAATGAGAGAAATGACTGTATTAAAATGCAAATAGGAAACAGGCGTGCAGTCTATAAACAGATTTGATGAATATTTTCACCAGTTGATCTTTTTTCACTGTGATGAATGATATGATTTCACTCTGTAGACCTGGGAAATAAGTAAAAATAATATACATCAGGTGTAAAACAGTCAGCAGCCATGTATAAATAGGATTTAATGAATGCAAAGAATGACAAGATTGTTTAGTAATTCTCTGCATCATTTGTCTTGGTCAGCCATGTAACAGATATGATAGTTTATCAGGCAGACAAGTGAAAACACAGAACAGTGCCTTTTATTTTATTTTTTTTGTCTGACCTTCACCTCTCTCCTTCTCACGCTCACCTTCTCCCCATTTTTGCCCCCGGGGGCACCAATGGGTGGTGCCTGTAGGAAACGTCAGCATCGGCGCCCCTGGCATTGCCCGTACCCCTAACGAGGTGCGAAGATAAGAAACACAAAACGCGAGGGTTTAACGGCGAGTTTCGACATTGTTGGGACACCGCTCAGGGGAGGAGACCTGAGGTAAATATCAATGGCGGTGGTCTCACATAGCACATTAGTCAACGTCTCCTGCTGGCTCAACGCAGAGCCGCCTCAGGGGTTAACACTCCTAGAACCTCCACTGTCCTGCAAAAGTCCTACCCAGGAAAAAAAAGGAAAGCAACCTGAGCTGTGCATAAATCATTAGGAACATTTGTTACCTGGGAAATGATTGTGCCACATTCATCTTCGGGCCTTTTTCTACCATTTGTCAACTCCCAAAGGCTGCAGGGTGTCAACTATACACACCTACCCTGCCAGTGACTTCTTGCTTTTTGTCTTACTGATAGACATATACAGAGGTGGGTAGAGTAGCCAGAAATTGTACTTAAGTAAGAGTACTGTTACTTTAGAGATGTATTACTCAAGAAAAAGTAAGGAGTGGTAAGCTAAAAAACTGACCTTCCTTTGAGCAGATTGAGTTTCTGGAGCATCACATTTGTGGGGTCAATTAAACGCTCAAAATGGCCAGAAAAAGAGAACTTTCATCTGAAACTCGACAGTTTATTTTGTGTTCTTAGAAATGAAGGCTATTCCACAAAATTGTTTGGGTGACCCCAAACTTTTGAACGGTAGTGTATATATATATATATATATATATATATGTATATATACATATATTGACTATATGTCACGACCCGACTAGGACTCTGGACACAGATGCAGGATACTGAAAACAGTCGTTTCTTCTCAGAAGGGGAGGGGTCCAAAACGGGAGAAACAAAACAGGCTATCAAAACAGATCTAACCTGACTACTAAACTAACATAAATATTCACAACTCAAAACGCTCCGGCTTTGGAGGGAAAAAGGGGCTAAAGAACAAAACTAACAAATACAACAAAAAGCTCTCCAACGGAGGCGATGCTAAGAAGCTAATCTTACCTGACAAAAGGTTACAAACAAAGAATCTCCCGTGGATCAAAAGTACAAAAAAAAACGTGGCAATGGCTGAAGACAAGACCGTGGCAAGGAACGGTGGAGGTACGCACAAGACGATACGAAACACTCTGGCACAGGACAGAAGGAGGATGAGACATTTATACACATGAGGGAGGGTGACACAGGTGGGCGCAATCAGGCAATCAGGAAAGACGTCAGACCAGGGAAACAGGAGGAAGGGCAAGTGACCTGGGGCCGTACTTATCAAGCTTCTTAGAATTAGTCCTAAGAAGTCTGCTAAGAGTTGACTTAAGAGTAAATAAATTATTCGCTGAAAGCTGCACTTAAAAGTTAGTTATCAAGCGTCTTACTCACACTTTCAGCGAAGTGTAGGACTGAATCTTAAGTGTCACACTCAGAGCTGAATTACGACATTACTATGTGCCGTAAACGGAATTTTAGGTGACGTCATTTCTGTGTCCATAGAAATTACCAATCACGGAAGGGAATCCGTTGTCTAAGAATAAAGAAATATCTTGGAAATATTTAAGTGGACAATGGGAGTGTATATTTTGACAATAAACTACAAAATAATACAAAACAAACTAGTCCCCGCCGGCACTCACGCTACCGTTCCCTCTCTTCTCTCGCCCACACACTCACTGACGTCACTCACCTCACGGCCACACACATACGCTACTGTCATAACATTTTCTTTCCAATTCATTAATTAGGCAACTAATTTGAAACTGGTGTGGGTGGCTCTATATATACTAGCCCACTGCAGACACATGCAGAAATCAACAAGGAATCGAAAAGTATTAAATCTGTGACAAAAATAATATCCGCTCTGTCTAAACGATACCGTTTGATCAGCTGCTCGTCATCAGAAAAAAAAAAACATTGTTCCGTTCCCTGAACGTTCGCGCACGTCTCCCTCGCCTCAGTGCCATCCCCTGCTGGCAACTCCTAACCACTTAAGACACCTCTGAAGGTCTCTTAAATATCGTGGAGAGTAGGAGTGATTCTTAGACTTAAGAACGTTGATAAAAAGCTTTTATTCTTAAGTTTGAGAGTAGGACTAAATTTCGCAAATTCTCAGGACTTAAGTGTAAAATGGCACTCTAAGAAGCTTGATAAGTACGGCCCCTGAAATGAGAGGGAGGGTCAGCATTTCAAAATAAAAAAGGAAATGACAAAACATGAAACCAGACGAAACCCAGACCAGACTTCACCCAGGTGTGACACTATATATATAATACATTTTTGTACAAACAGCCCCCTGGTGTCTGTTGCCGTCATCTCCTTTAGTCAAACAACAACAGAAATGTACCTAAAAGTATCGAAATAATTGGTACCCGTACCAAAACATTGGTATCGGGACAACACTAATTTGTACATGTCGTATTTGCTGATGTTGTTCTGTTATTGTTGTTTTTGTTGTCTCTCTGTCAGATCCCCCTTTCGTCCCCGCAATTTCCACCTCTGTCTTCCTTTTTTCGCCCCTTCTTTCTATCCTCTCCTGCTCTTGTCTGGCTGCACCAAACATGAATATAAATACATTTAATAAAGTCAAACACAAATAAGGCAACAGTAGAAGTATCCCACACTTCTCTTTTGTAAAGTTAACCTGTACAGCAAATATGGGCATCTACATCAACTATATGATTTGCGCGAGTAGCTGGACAGGACAAAAATACATAAAATTAAAAATAATAATAATAGTAAAATAAAACAGATCTGAGGTCTGGTAAATTTAGTGTGTGAAGATGTTGTTTAGCAGAGGCCGATGACAAATTATTTTTTTTTTAAAGTGCCTCTTAAAGTAGCATCTTTAATTGGCAGTTGACAGGCAGGGGAAGTGACTAGTTGGGCGTTGCAGTGTGTATTGTGAGACACACTTTAGGAAGACATCTATTAACACCAATTGTAACCTCGCCGCTTTGCAACTCGTCTCCAGCTGTTAGCACCCTGCCACCTCCATTCAGTGGTGTGACACACACGTCTTTAACACACCGTGGTCCAGATAACGTCGCACACTTCTGCGCACACCCTCGCCACCACGGGCCGTTCTACCCGACAAAGTCTGATACGCTGGATGTATCAAGTGTCTTCTATCTGGAGAATAGAGGAGGGTGAAGAGGCGATAAGGCTTGTGAACATGTATTTTTTGTGTCACTAATCATACATTTGGTGATCCTCCAGTGGAAATGTTGTTTTGGATGCCTGACAATCTGGCCAATTTGGTGGATTTCGTACTCAGTACAAGTACAGACATAACTCCACATACAAATATGTCTATTTTATTGCGACCATTTTATATCAATTCAAGTATTGGAAATAGAGTACTGTGCATGGTTAGTATTCTTACAAATTGTGGTATCGTGAATATGATATCAGGCAAATATTTTCCAAAATAGGTAGGTAGTAGGGCTGGGAATCTTTGGGTGTCCCACGATTCGATTGAAAATCGATTTTTTTTTTTTCAATTCAACACGATTCTCGATTCAAAAACGTTTTTTTTTTTTTTTTTTTTTTTTTTTTAATGAAAACAATACACAACAATACCATAATAATGCAATACAATTTCAAAACAAAACCCGACCCAGCAACATTCAGAATAGCAATAAACAGAGCAATTGAGGACACACAAACATGACACGGAACAATCTAAAAGTAGTGAGACAAAAATGAATATTATCAACAACAGCATCAATATTAGTAACAATTTCAACATAGCAGTGATTAAAAATCCCTCATTGATATTATCATTACAAACTTTAATACAAAGAAAAAATACAAAAAATGAACAATAGTGTCACAGTGGCTTACACTTGCATCGCATCTCATAAACTAAATGTCTAATGATAATGTCAATGAGGGATTTTTAATCACTGCTATGTTGAAATTGTAACTAATATTGATACTGTTGTTGATAATATTCATTTTTGTTTCACTACTTTTGGTTTGCTCTGTGTCATGTTTGTGTCTCCCCTCAATTGCTCTGTTTATTGCAGTTCTGAGTGTTGCTGGGTCGGGTTTGGTTTTGGAATTGGATTGCATTGTTATGGTATTGCTGTGTATTGTTTTGTTGGATTGATTAATTTAAAAAAATAAAATAAAAAAATGTATTAAAAAAATTAATACAAAAAAAATAGATTTTTTAAAAATGAGAATCGATTCTGAATCGCACAACGTGAGAATCGCGATTCGAATTCAAATCGATTTTTTCCCACACCCCTAGTTGGTAGGTAGGTCTTTATTGTCGTTGCACAAGTACAACAAAACTTTGTTTTCAGCACAAACCCGTTCAAGATTAGACAAACAAACAGTGCACAGGGTTACAGAACAGGAACGCTGATGGGTCGCCACAAGGCGCCCCGTAAAAGATGGGGGAAAAAGGTAAAACGCTGGGGAAGGATGAGTAAAAAAATACAATCTAGACTGGGCTCCTAAGGGGGCCCAGTCTGGAGTGGGAAAAAACCTCCATAGCAAAGCACATATACATATTACAACGTACATCTCGAGATATCTAGCAACAGAGGGGAGGGAGTGCGAGGTCATGATGGTAGGCCGCAGCTGTCAGGCGCTGACCATCCATGCGTCGAGGGCGTTGGGTTGGGGGGGTGAGGTGTGTGTGTGTGGCGTATATTTTAGTAAGCCCGTAGTGTGTCTCTGTTCCGCGGCCTTGATGTATTGTGCAGTCGCTAGTCCAAAGTCAACAACAACAGGTGTGTGTCCATGAGAGACAAGAAGGGAGTTTGTTGTGTCGTATTCATTTATTCATTGATAAAAGTACATAAACACGATAATCCTAACAATATTAATTGCAAGAAGCTGCCTACATGGACACTTTTTTGTTTATTTTGTATGTATTCTTTTTGTTTTAATTATTAATATGTCCAACAAAACAACACGTAATAACACAACAATAATACATACTACAATTCCGTTTCCAAAACAAACCCAGCCCGGCAACATTCTGAGTAGCAATCAACAGACAAACTGAAGAAGACACACACATGGGGCGGTATAGCTCGGTTGGTAGAGCGGCCGTGCCAGCAACTTGAGGGTTGCAGGTTCGATCCCCGCTTCCGCCATCCTAGTCACTGCCGTTGTGTCCTTGGGCAAGACACTTTACCCACCTGCTCCCAGTGCCACCCACACTGGTTTGAATGTAACTTAGATATTGGGTTTCACTATGTAAAGCGCTTTGAGTCACTTGAGAAAAAGCGCTATATAAATGTAATTCACTTCACTTCACTTCACAAACACGACACATACAAATCCAAAGTCAAAGTCAAACAAAAACAAAAGAACAGTATCAATATTAATAATAATTCCTACATAACAGTGATAAAAAACTTTCAAAAAAACAAGCAAAAAAAAAAAGTGTTAAAATCATTAGTTTACATTTCCATCATAACCATTTATAAAGAAAAAAATAACAATACTGTGGTGTAAACACTGCAAAAACTGAAATCTAAGTAAGATGAAATATCTCAAATAAGGGTAATATTTGCTTATTTTCTGTCTGATAAGATAATTCTTCTCACTAAGCAGATTGTATGTTAGAGTGTTTTACTTGTTTTAAGGGTTTTGGTCCTAAATGATCTCAGTAAGATATTACAGCTTGTTGCTGAGATTTGATCCACTTGATCCAGTCCATAGTGGATCTAACATAATAGTGAGAGTCCAGTCCATAGAGGATCTAACATAATAGTGTGAGAGTCCAGTCCATAGTGGCTCTAACATAATAGTGAGAGTCCAGTCCATAGTGGATCTAACATAATAGTGAGAGTCCAGTCCATAGTGGATCTAACATAATAGTGAGAGTCCAGTCCATAGTGGATCTAACATAATAGTGAGTCCAGTCCATAGTGGATCTAACATAATAGTGTGAGAGTCCAGTCCATAGTGGATCTAACATAATAGTGAGAGTCCAGTCCATAGTGGATCTAACATAATAGTGAGAGTCCAGTCCATAGTGGATCTAACATAATAGTGAGTCCAGTCCATAGTGGATCTAACATAATAGTGTGAGAGTCCAGTCAATAGTAGATCTAACATAATATTGTGAGAATCCAGTCAATAGTGGATCTAACATAATAATGAGAGTCCAGTCCATAGTGGATCTAACATAATAGTGAGAGTCCAGTCCATAGTGGATCTAACATAATAGTGAGAGTCCAGTCCATAGTGGATCTAACATAATAGTGTGAGAGTCCAGTCCATAGTGGATCCAACATAATAGTGTGAGTCCAGTCCATAGTGGATCTAACATAATAGTGAGAGTCCAGTCCATAGTGGATCCAACATAATAGTGAGAGTCCAGTCCATAGTGGATCTAACATAATAGTGTGAGAGTCCAGTCAATAGTGGATCTAACATAATAGTGAGAGTCCAGTCCATAGTGGATCTAACATAATAGTGAGAGTCCAGTCCATAGTGGCTCTAACATAATAGTGAGAGTCCAGTCCATAGTGGCTCTAACATAATAGTGAGAGTCCAGTCCATAGTGGATCCAACATAACAGTGAGAGAGTCCAGTCCATAGTGGATCCAACATAACAGTGAGAGTCCAGTCCATAGTGGCTCTAACATAATAGTGAGAGTCCAGTCCATAGTGGCTCTAACATAATAGTGAGAGTCCAGTCCATAGTGGATCCAACATAACAGTGAGAGAGTCCAGTCCATAGTGGATCCAACATAATAGTGAGAGTCCAGTCCATAGTGGGGCCAGCAGGAGATCATCTTGAGTGGAGACAGGTCAGCAGCGCAGAGACGTCCCCAACCGATGCACAGACGAGTGGTCCACCCCGGGTCCTGACTTTGGTTAGCTAGCTCGGTCATCTGTGGTCACCGAATCTGAGGTCACGAAGGACAGGGGGGGCAGAGCAGAAAAGAAACGGCAGATCAACTGGTCTAAAAGTGGGGGGATCTATTTAAAGGCCAGAGTAGACAAATGAGTTTTAAGATGGGACTTAAATGCTTCTACTGAGGTAGCATCTCTAACTGTTACAGAGTACTGGAGCCCCAATAGAAAACAATTATATCAATGGCAAACTGAAATCTGTTTTAATACTCCCAGCTTTAATGGCAAATGCAAAATAAACTGGAAAAATGCTTCTATAAAATTAACTATTGATTATTTTATTTAATAAAAACGTATTGAAAATGTACGCATCTGATTCCTTGTTGATGTAAATCTCCGATTGAACATTTCTTAGAACGCGTTCTTAAGCAAATGGAAATAAGTGTTTTCACGTCGGAGTGTAACTGACGGAAAGAAACAACTGCAGACCGAGGAAGAAGCCTTCCGTCAGTGTGTTTTCCTCTGGAGGCCACAAATGGCTGGGTGGCTGCTGCTGACAGGTGAGGATGTCTTTTATCAACAGGTGTGAGGAAGCCAATGAAGATATGAGGATAGATAGCACAGGCAGGTGTGGGCGAGTGAACGGGATGGAGAATGGGTGGGAAACCGCAGACAAGGAGTGTGCCCGACCACAGCCACATTCTTAGCTTGAAAACACCCTTTCAACACTTGGAGTTTCTACCCCCCACACACACAGACTCACAAGTGGGAAGGAGGCGGCTGCATCGCCAACCATGGTGTAATTAGCGGAAGACGTGCTTTTTAACACACGTATGGTCTGGAAACAAAGAAGCTATCTAGAACAAAACAAAACGTCTTATCAGCGAATCTGAACACCTTCAAAAGATGATCTAATTTCATCTATTTAGGTTAAAAATATGTTTTGCAAACCAGTAATTATAGTCTGCAAACGATGTGTTGTTGTTGGGTGTCGGTGCTGTCTAGAGCTCGGCAGAGTAACCGTGTAATACTCTTCCATATCAGTAGGTGGCAGCCGGTAGCTGATTGCTTTGTAGATGTCGGAAACAGCGGGAGGCAGTGTGCAGGTAAAAAGGTGTCTTAATGCTTAAACAAAAAATAAACAAAAAGGTGAGTGCCCTTAAGAAAAGGCATTGAAGCTTAGGGAAGGCTATGCAGAACGAAACTAAAACTGAACGGGCTACAAAGTAAACAAAAACAGAATGCTGGACGACAGCAAAGACTTACTGTGGAGCAAAGACAACGTCCACAATGTAACAATGTACACTACCGTTCAAAAGTTTGGGGTCACATTGAAATGTCCTTATTTTTGAAGGAAAAGCACTGTACTTTTCAATGAAGATAACTTTAAACTAGTCTTAACTTTAAAGAAATACACTCTATACATTGCTAATGTGGTAAATGACTATTCTAGCTGCAAATGTCTGGTTTTTGGTGTAATATCTACATAGGTGTATAGAGGCCCATTTCCAGCAACTATCACTCCAGTGTTCTAATTTAGTTTATTTAGTTTATTAGTTTAGTTTATTAAGGATCCCCATTAGTCTACACCGCAGTGGAGACTATTCTTCCTGGGGTCCAGGCAAAAAACATCACACAATCACAAAACAAAAGATTCAAATGCAGTACAACATGATCAAATAATAAAATGTTGTAATACAAAAATAGCAACAACAAAGAACCAAAAAAATAATAATAACTTCGAGTTTACATAATATTGTTCATACCAAAGATAAAAAGAGCAATATAAAAATAGATATATATATATTTTTTTGCAAAAAAAAAATAAAACAAAGAACCAATGGCCTAAAATATATACATTAGTGTACCAAAGACAAACAGTAAGTGACGAAAAAAGTTCCATCCACCATTTTCTACTGCTTGTCCCATAATCAATAAAATAGTCAATAAAAACAGTCATGACATTAGGTACAATCTAGAATAATCTCTTTCCGCAATACTACTCCTCTTAGTCTATTCTTAAAACCCACTCTGCTGGTGATTGATACCAAATATTGTGGAAGTCGATTCCAGTAAGTGATTGCCCTATACATTACAGTCTTTTTCAAAACATCACTTTTGGGTTTAAGACGGGTGAAAGCACCTCTTAGGGCTAACCTGGTACCATAGTTGTGACTTTCACTAGCAAGCAACAGCTGAGAATACAGATATGAAGGTTTATGGTATGTATAGATTGTTTTTAAAAATAGAATCAAACTACACGCTACTCTTTCACCAACTCTCATCCATGACAATTCATTATGCATGATCTCAACGCTGGTCCTAAATGAGCAATGGAGGTACAACGTGGTACAACGTGTTTGCTCATTGGCTCAGAAGGGTAATTGATGATTCGAAAACCCTTGTGCAATCATGTTCACACATCTGAAAACAGTTTAGCTCGTTACAGAAGCTACAAAACTGACCTTCCTTTGAGCAGTTTGAGTTTCTGGAGCATCACATTTGTGGGGTCAATTAAACGCTCAAAATGGCCAGAAAAAGAGAACTTTCATCTGAAACTCGACAGTCTATTCTTGTTCTTAGAAATGAAGGCTATTCCACTAAATTGTTTGGGTGACCCCAAACTTTTGAACGGTAGTGTATGTCATGATCCGTGGTCCGGATCATGTTTTGTGTTTTGCCTTTGTTTTTGGACTCCTTTAGTTCCTGTTTGTGCACCTCCTGAGTTAATTTAGTCACCATGGTTACTTATGATTTTCACCTGCCTTTTACGCTCACCTGTTGCTCATCGGAGACTCTATTTAAACCTGCCTTTTCCGGTTACTCGTCCTGGCTTCTTTATTTGCGTCACGCTACAGTTACGTTAGTTTTGCCTGTCTCATAGCCCCTGCTAGTGATCCCTAGTCAGTGCTAAGTTGTAGCCTTAGCTTCAGGTGCGATCGGCACCTTGTTCCGTCGGGTTTTTTTCTGTTTTGTACCTGTTTTGTGTTAATTTACAATTAAATCATGTTCTAACCTGCAAGTCCTGTCCGGAGTCGTCCATTTGCACCCTGGGAGAACAAACCCCGCATCACCATGCGAGCCGGTCGTAACACTGTGCATCCGAACATGACATGAAAATCAACAATGTCCCCACAAAGAAGGATAAAAACTACTGAAATATTATTGATTGCTAAAACAAAGTAGATGCGGGAAAAATCGCTCAAAGGAAGACATGAAACTGCTACAGGAAAATACCACAAAAAGAGAAAAAGCCACCAAAATAGGAGCGCAAGACAAGAAGTAAAACACTACACACAGGAAAACAGCAAAAATGTCAAAATAAGTCAGGGCGTGATGTGCCAGGTAGTGACAGTACACCTACTTTGAGACAAGAGCTATAGTGATGCATGCTTGGTTATGGTTTAATATATATATATATATATATATATATATATATATATATATATATATATATATATATATATATATATATATATATATATATATATATATATATATATATATACAGTACAGGCCAAAAGTTTGAACACACCTTCTTATTTCAATGTGTTTTCTTTATGTTCATGACTATTTACATTGTACATTGTCACTGAAGGCTTCAAAACTATGACACCTGTGAAGTGAAGACCATTCCAGGTGACTACATCTTGAAGCTCATCGAGAGAATGCCAAGAGTGTGCAAAGCAGTAATCAGAGCAAAGGGTGACAATTTTGAAGAAACTCTCATACAAAACATGTTTTCAGTTATTTCACCTTGTTTATATATATATATATATATATACATTGTAATATATATATATATATATATATATATATATATATATATATATATATATATATATATATACACTGTAATATATATATATATATATATATATATATATATGTATATATATATATATATATACATATATATACATATATATATGTATATATATATATATATATACATATATATACATATATATATATATATATATATATATATATATATATATATATATATATATATATATATATATATATATATATATATATATATATATATATATATATATATATATATATATATATATATATATACATATGGACCGGACTCTCACACTAATATGTTAGATCCACTATGGACTGGACTCTCACACTATTATGTTAGCTCCACTATGGATTGGACTCTCACTATTATGTTAGATCCACTATGGACTGGACTCTCACACTATTATGTTAGATCCACTATGGACTGGACTCTCACTATTATGTTAGACCCACTATGGACTGGACTCTCACTATTATGTTAGATCCACTATGGACTGGACTCTCACTATTATGTTAGATCCACTATGGACTGGACTCTCACTTTTATGTTAGATCCACTATGGACTGGACTCTCACTATTATGTTAGATTCACTATGGACTGGACTCTCACACTATTATCTTAGATCCACTATGGACTGGACTCTCACTATTATGTTAGATCCACTATGGACTGGACTCTCACTATTATGTTGGATCCACTATGGACTGGACTCTCACACTATTATCTTAGATCCACTATGGACTGGACTCTCACTATTATGTTAGATTCACTATGGACTGGACTCTCACTATTATGTTAGATCCACTATGGACTGGACTCTCACTATTATGTTAGATCCACTATGGACTGGACTCTCACACTATTATGTTAGATCCACTATGGACTGGACTCTCACTATATATATATATATATATATATATATATATATATATATATATATATATATATATATATATATATATATATATATATATATATATATATATATATATATATATATATATATATATATATATATATATATATATATACATTTTATATATATATATATATATATATATATATATATATATATATATATATATATATATATATATATATATATATATATGTATATATATATATATATATATATATATATATATATATATATATATATATATATATATACAGTATATTGTCCAAGGGTTTTATTTTTTTAATTGTTTTAACTGCATGTACATCGTCAGAGACATCACACAATTTTGTGAGCTATACATCTTTTATTTCACTCGTCACAATTAATGAGTCGGGACCTAAAGTCAAGCTGCCTGTTTGGCACATTTGCTGCTGTGATGAATCCAAGCTGGCTTCATTCCAGAAAATGTTAGGGACTGTGATATCCATCCCTGGGGAAACAGCTATCTCTAAGAGTTCAGGTAGCAGAGGGGATGAATGTTTGGGTCAGCTCCTAAACCTGGAAAAGGAAGCTAATCCAGGGTCAAAGAGGGCCGTCGTGTTGATTGAGACTTCACATGGGGACGGGGTTTTTTTGGGGAAAATCCACCATCTTCAATAATAGACTGCACCTGGGTCTAAGACGTGTCCATTGGGAACCCTCTCATGGTCACCCCGAGCATGCACTGCCAGTCAGGCTCTTAAATCTGTCCCGAGCCCGTATGGATCCTTCCCTTTTGTTCTACCCTCAATGCCATTTTGGGTCAAAGTTGCAGCCACAATGCAGACACAGGAAAGGGATGAGTTTGGGTTAGCATGATTAGCGGGCGACCAAGGTTTGCCACCTGCGAAAAAAATCCTCCTAAGCAGCATGTTATTTTTACTAAACGAATACAGGTGTCAGTCGGAGACATTTTTACCACCCTAAAAAACTAGCAACTGGTAATCTCTGCTGTTTAATCAACTTAAAAAATAATTACCTTTGTTCAAATTCACTTCACATACATCTAAGGTAGGGGGGACAGGGGCCTTCTCTGTGGTCGGCCCTAAACTCTGGAACATTCTGCCCCTCCATGTTCAAACTGCTTCCACAGTGGAGTGTTTTAAGTCTCCTCTTAAGACCCACTTTTATTCTTTGGCTTTTAACACTACGTGAGTTGTGTGGTCTTCTGTCCTCTGTTGTCCTGTGTGGTTTTTTTTTTGTTTTTGTTTTTTTTTTATAAATTTTGATGTCTATTTTACTGTTTTAATTGGTTTTACCCTTTAAAATCGTTTTTAATCATATTTATTTTTTATATCGTCTCTGTATTTTTATTGTCTGCATTTTAATTTTGCTTTTATTTTCTTTCATTTCACTTTGTTGTCTGTGAAGCACTTTGAGTCTGCCTTGTGTATGAAAAGCGCTATACAAATAAAGTTGCCTTGCCTTGCCTTGTATTGGTTTTCTATTAATTTATTCTTTGTTTTTATTCAGTCATTGGTGTAGCATAATATTGTTTTTAATATTGTTTTTAATATTGTTTTTAACATGGCTGTGCAGCACTTTGGAAACATTCTTGTTGTGTAAATGTGCTATATAAATAAAGTGGATTGGATTGGATTGGATTGTTGTCCCGATACCAATATTTTGGTACCGGTACCAGCATTATTTCGATACTTTTCGGTACTTTTCTAAATAAAGGAGACCACAAAAAACTGCATTATTGGCTTTATTTTAACAAGAAATCTTAGGATACATTAAAAATATGTTTCTTATTGCAAGTTAGTCCTTACATAAAATAGTGAACATACTAGACAACTTGTATTTTATTATTAAGTAAACAAACAAAGGCTCCTAATTTAGCTGCTGACATATGCAGTAACATATTGTGTCATGTATCTACCTATTATTTTGTCAACATTATTAAGGACAATTGGTAGAAAATGAATTATTACCGTAATTTCCGGACTATAAGCCGCACCAGCTAAATTTAGGGGAAAATACAGATTGCTCCATATATAAGCCGCACCCGACTATAAGCCGCAGGGTTTTGATGTGTAATTAGCGTAGTATATAGGGGTTCCTGCTACCACGGAGGGGATTGTCGGGACAGAGATGACTGTTTGGGAACGCAAAGCGTCCCATTTATTAACAATAAATCTTTCAATCATTCAATCAAACTTTCACATCTTTGACATGGCGAGCAGCATTCGTGCAGAGTACAAATAATACAACGGTGCAAAGTAATACAAAGTGCTCGCCTGTACGTTATCAAAATAACCAGCCTACCGGTATATGAAAAGTCAGTCTTTAATCATTGTGTCATCGTCTTCCTCCTGCGTACTAAAACCACCGAAATCCTCTTCGTCGGTGTCGGAGAAGAACAGGCCGTATATAAGCCGCACCCTTGTATAAGCCGCAGGGACCAGAACGAGGGGAAAAAGTAGCGGTTTATAGTCCGGAAATTACGGTAATCTACTTGTTCATGTACTGTTAATATCTGCTTATTTTCTGTTTTAGCATGTTCTATCCACACTTCTGTTAAAATGTAAGAATCACTTATTCTTCTGTTGTTTGATACTTTACATTAGTTTTGGATGACACCAAAAATGTGGGTATCAATCCGATACCAAGTCGTTACAGGATCATACATTCAAAGTCCTCATGTGTCCAGGGACGTATTTCCTGAGTTTATAAATAAATAAAAAAACGAAAGAAGACGTGACGCCAAAAAATATCGACGTAATCATAGTAGTATCGACTAGGTACGGACCTGTACTTGGTATCATTACAGTGGACGTCAGGTGTAGATCCACCGATGGCGTTTGTTTACATCGTGACGCCGGTGAGCTACGGTGTTGACTGATGAACATTATCACATAATTTATTCAGAAAGTATAAATAATGATAAATAAAGGTAGAATGCTATTACCCGCAACATGTAAGTGTAAAGAAACAAAAACAAACACAACAACATTATGATTTGTACAAATTCAGAATGTGCTTGTTCTATTTTGAAACAAAGAAAACAATCCGAAGTTGTCTTTATTTTTAAGTTATCGTGTCGTGATTTTTACCAGTCCAGCCCCACTTAGGAGTAGATTTTTCTCCATGTGGCCCCCGGATCTAAAATGACTTTGACACCCGTGGTCTATGATATGCTGACACAATTATTAGGGTCCAAATATCGGAGTCTGTTTTTAAATTAATTCAACCATGCAAATAAATAATGAACTGTGGCTAATCGAGATGAACCAACATTCAAAAGTGTGAATAATATAAATAATATAAATATCATTTAAAGTAAAAAAAATATAAAAAAACTTGAAACAATACCTTTTACCTCAGACATACCGTGTATTTGGGACTACAGAAATCTGTGATTGTCGTTTTAACTGAAGAATATAAAATGCATTGAAAGCTCACTAAAACATATGAGCATGTTAAGACAGAGTTAGTACACTGCAAAAAGTCAGTGTTCAAAAACAAGAAAAAAACATACAAAAATGAGGGGTATTTTACTTGAACTAAGGAAAATTATCTGCCAATAGAACAAGAAAATATGGCTTGTCAAGACTTTCCAAAACAAGTAAAATTAGCTAACCCAAAAATGCCTTAAAATAAGTATATTCTCACTAATAACAAGTGCACTTTTCTTGGTAGAAAAAAAAAAAGAGACCTTTTTGCTCAATATGTTGAAAAATATTCTTAAATGAAGTAAACGCTAGTGCCATTATCTTGACATAATGATATGCGCTCGGCATTACATTTCTTGACACCAGCAAACTTATACTAAAAACTAGTTTATTGTTCTTAATGGAAAGGCAACAAGGCAAGCGCTTGTTACTCTCGGGGTCTCCTAGCCGCTCAGGCAAATCATATGGTCTAAAAATGCATTTTTCCATGGATAACATGACATCATCGCGTCAAGTGCGTGCTCTTTCAGTCAATTAGTGCGCATATATACAGCCCGGCCCCCGGCCAAAATTGTAATTTTGAAGAATTCATCTGAATGTGCATGAACTATTTCTGTTCAAAATTGTTAGAAATGTTAAATGTTTAAATAGTTTACTGTACTGTGCCAACTGTACTACTATATGAGTACGTGTTTTCTATTGTTTCATTGAAAATAAAACAGCAAAGTCCATTTGGCTGTCATCTGTTTTAATTATGACACAAAATTGTGTCAAAGTCATGATTTGTTTTTTAATGCTTGAAATAAGAAATGATGACTTTAAAAAAGTAGTTTTATACTTGTGAGTAGGGATGTCCGATAATGGCTTTTTGCCGATATCCGATATTCCGATATTGTCCAACTCTTTAATTACCGATACCGATATCAACCGATACCGATATCAACCGATATATGCAGTCGTGGAATTAACACATTATTATGCCTAATTTGGACAACCAGGTATGGTGAAGATAAGGTACTTTTTTAAAAAAAATTGTAAAATAAGATAAATAAATTAAAAACATTTTCTTGAATAAAAAAGAAAGTAAAACAATATAAAAACAGTTACATAGAAACTAGTAATGAATGAAAATGAGTAAAATTAACTGTTAAAGGTTAGTATTATTAGTGGACCAGCAGCACGCACAATCATGTGTGCTTACGGACTGTATCCCTTGCAGACTGATATATAATGTAGGAACCAGAATATTAATAACAGAAAGAAACAACCCGTTTGTGTGAATGAGTGTAAATGGGGGTGGGAGGTTTTTTGGGTTGGTGCACTAATTGTAAGTGTATCTTGTGTTTTTTATGTGGATTTAATGTCCGATATTATCGGACATCTCTACTAGTGAGTGTTGATGACACAGCTTTGCAACAGTTGATATTCTAGTTTCAAGCATGTTTTACTCAATATAGCTCATCAAATCTGTAATATCTTACTGAGATCATTTAGGACCAAAACTCTTAAAAGAAGAAAAACACTCTAACATAAAATCTGCTTAGTGAGAAGAATTATCTTATCAGACAAAAAATAAGCAAATATCACCCTTATTTGAGATACTTCATCTTTTGCAGTGAATAATTTCAAACTTTTATAAATATGTTAAAGTTGATCAAATACTTCTGACAATCTAAAAAAAAATGCTTAACATATTCAAATATTTAGGCTCACTGCATTAGACAGCCGTAGGGCGTGGTAGCTCTTAGGCTCCGTGGTTGGAGGCCCGCACTGAAAAGCCCTGCAGTACATATTACATAACATAAGCAATTGGGTCTACCACAGTAAGAAAAAATAGCTATACAGTAGATATCTACAAAATAAGTACTTTAATCTTGCTTAGATCTTACATACAGTGTTTGTTTATAAATTGTATCAACAAGTGATAGCTGTAGGCAAGCATTGTAAAATGATCAAATAAACTCATAGTAATGTTTATGATTTCAACATAAACTCTTGAGACTTTGGTTCAATACGTATATGACAGAGAGGGAAATGCGCCTCATGGTGTATACAAAGATGAGAGTTCTAGTATAATATGCTTCTCTTGCATAGCCGACGCCAGACCTGCACTGCAAGAACTGAAATCTAAGTAGTATAATTTTTTTTTTTTTTTTTTTTTTTTGTCATAAAGAAATACAATCATTTGTGCTTACGGACTGTATCCCTGCAGACTGTATTGATTTATATTGATATATAATGTATATATTGTGTTTTTTATGTTGTTTTAATTTTTAAAAAATTAAAAAAATATATATATATATTATTATTTTTTTTTTAATTTCTTGTGCGGCCGTGGCCCGGTACCAATCGGTCCACGGACCGGTACCGGGCCGCGGCCCGGTGGTTGGGGACCACTGGTATATATGGAAACATTGGTATCTGTGCCTTTTATAGAATGTGTACACACATTTATAAAGTAGATATATATATTTTTTTATTGCTGCTTTTATTTATTTATTAAATGCCTTTTACTGAATATGCACAAGTACTGTTTTTAATAGTATGTGATAATACATTTTACTCTTTAGTTTGTTTTATGTACTCTATGTGATTGTATGTCTACTTGGAAGTTGGAGTCAGTGGGCGCGGTTTGTTTTCCGAGCAGCCAGCCCGAAAAGGATTTTTACGTGATAATACATCATGTTGTAGGTGTTTATTAAAACTCTGCATTCATGTTTTGCTGTTGTTTTTTTACATTTTTGTTGTGTTCTGCTTGATTGTAAAAGATGTCTATGGAGGAGCTGGTCTGAGACGTAAAATATTGTTATATGTTGTTGATATTCAGTGTTTTATTGTTCATAGTTAATATTGTAAGTCCCACTTTCTTTATTTTCATGTACATTTTGGGTGTCCCATTCCGTAAAAAAAATTACAATTCTGTTCCGTTTTTTTGAGGTGGTCCGTCATAACGTTTTTAGAACTCTATCGGACATCGTGACTTTTGCTATTAGTGTTCATGTAAAAAAAAAAGAGACCAAAACACACAAACTGTACAGCAGATTTTTACAGCTGAATGTGTATATATAATTTATACACACTGTGGAGAATGCATATAAGTTTAAGAGTTCTTTCTGTACTCATAGTCATGTTTAAAACAGCTAGTGTTGTACTTTTTCTATGTTTTACCTTATGTCCGCAAGTAAACTATGTGTGTTACCTTGAAAGCTTGCACTGTAGGAGATGGAATACTCCCTTTTGTCTTATCTGTAGTGGAACAATGTGGCCGTGTTCCTTTCCGGACAGGTGGGGGCTTTCTTCATGTTGGCTCTTTCGTTTGAGTGTCAGATCAACTAGAGTTATGAATGTATTGGTTAAGCTGATCTCCTAAAGCTTTAGTAAAACTTGAAAATATTCCAATTCTGTCTTGATGGTCCTTCTTACTCAGCATATATGTCGTCTAAAGAATTTGGGATTGACCAGTAACTTAGATTCGCTGGGAGGAAGAGCTGGTCGACACATTTTTGTTCTCTCAATGTGGCCCCTGAGTCAAACTATTTTCACAGCTCTTGTCTATGCTGTATTTACTGTATCTATGTATGTTTCCTTGGAAACATATTAAATGTGATTAATGTATTTGATTGGTATAAGTGTTTTTTGCACAATATAACAACCCAGATGTATACTGTATGTGTTACAAGCTGAATTATTTAATTGATATTTGTTTCCTGCTACGCCATATGCTCTGCGGAAAATGTGTTTACACCGCCGAGTCCTCCAACTCAATAATTTGGAACAGCCAGTGAGCTCAGCCATGGCGTCATGCAGCTTCAATCTGTGTTATTGTTACTGGTAGCAGCATTACCACATTGAAGTGTGACGACGTACAATTTGTGACAATAAGAACAAATTGGCTTGATAGTATCGGTGTACAACAAAGAGAGGGGAAAAACATAGACAAACAAGCAACACCCACCCACACACACACACACACATCCTTGTATTTGTTACCTTATTGAGACCTCCGAAAAATGCCTACCTCTTTAGGACCACCCTTTCTAGATACATAAAGATTTGTAGTTACTACATTAATAATATATACATACTTTGCAAATATTTAAAAGGTAAGCTTTTAGCTGGTTGATTTTTTGTGTCTGTAAGTTGGAATTTTACTCAACAGCGGTGGCAATTTTACAAGAAAATCTTAGAATTTTGGCAGTGTTACAACAAAAGACGTAAATTTTACTCAAGGCGAGTCAAAATTCTACGAGACAAAACGGAACATTTGTGCAATATCGTGATAAAAGTTGGAATTTTACAGGAAACGCTTACCATTTTGGCAATTTTTTACGAAGAGAGTCGTAATTTTACTCGACAAAAGTCACAATTTTACAAGGGAACCTTAAAATGTTGGCAATTTCATAGTAACAATCGGACTTGGCAAAATGATGACAAAAGTCATAATTTTACTCAAAAAATGTCACCGTTTTACAAGGACAACCCAAAAAAAATTGGCAACATTGCAACAAAAGTCTGAATTTTATATGACAAATGTCACCATTTTGTATTAGATTTGTATTTACAACATTAATAATATATACAAACTATGCAAATATAAAAAAGGTAAGCTTTTAGTTATTTTGTTTTGTATTTTTTTGTTTGTAATTAGTTTTTAATCTTCATTATTTAATTTAAGTTATTACAGTATCTTGCTATATACATATTTATTTTTGTTAATTAATGTTGGCCAAAAGGGGGGGGGCATTTCAATTTCTTACACACACTTGTTATTTCATATGTTGGCCAGAGGGGGAGCACTTCAAATTTTTACACACTCTTGTTATTTCATATGTTGACCAGAGGGGGAGTACTTTTAAAAGCGACACACAGTCAATTTGAAAAATCCCTCCTTTTTGGGACTACCCTCATTTTGATAGATTTCACCACCGGGGGTGCAAATGAGATCTCTAGTTTTAGTTTTTTGTAAGGTGCTTAAGGCCGATGATAAACGAGTCAGGGACCACAGATGGCCCCTGTGCCGCACTTTGGACAACCCAGCTGTAGAAGCTAACTGTTAATGGCCACCATAGTCTTAGTACCTTAGTGTATTTGTTCATCCTATGGTCACATATGGGACGCGGGTTGTCTTACGTCAGCGACGGAAGTCGTAAAATCAGCTGTTCACCTGGCGGGTTTTTTTCGGGGAAGTCCTTCTTTAGCTGCCATCTTGTTTTATCATATATTGCTGCCTTTGCACCTGTCAATGTTTACTTTTGTGTACACATTAAATCAACAAAAAAAAATCCTGACTTTGGAGCAATGTTCACGGACTCAAGTATTTGGCTCTCTATTAGATGCATTGGTTTTCCGTATCGGGACCATGATTTCGGTCCTAACTTGTTCACCGGTCCTCATGTGGTAGGTACTTTTCCTTGTTGATGTCTCAAGAAGGGTAGAAATACACGAACACACACATACACACACACACACACACACACGCGCACACACACACACATCCTTGTATTTTGTAACTTCTTGAGACCTCTGAAAAATGCCTACCTCTTTAGGACCACCCTTTCTAGATATATATAGATTTGTAGTTACAACATTAATAATATATACATACTATGCAAATATAAAAAAGGTAATCTTTTATTTTGTTGAATTTTTTGTTTGTATTTGGTTTTTAATATTCTTTATTTAATTCAAGTTATTACAGTATGTCTCTACATACATATTTATTTTTGTTAATTAATGTTGGCCAAAGGGGGGGCATTTCAATTTCTTACACACACTTGTTATTTCATATGTTGACCAGAGGGGGAGCACTTCAATTTTTTACACACACTTTTTATTTCATATGTTGACCAGATGGGGGAGCACATACATTTTTTACACACACTTGTTATTTCATATGTTGACCAGAGGGGGATCACTTCACATTTTTACACACTTTTGTTATTTCATATGTTGACCAGAGGGGGAGCACTTCAAATTTTTACACACACTTGTTATTTCATATGTTGACCAGAGGGGGAGCACTTTTAAAACCGACAAACAAAAATACAAATAAATATGTTTTTTGAGATATTGATAGATTTTACCACCAGGGGTGCAAATGAGATCTCTATTTTTAGTTTTTTTTGTAAGGTGCTTAAGGCCGATGACAAACGAGTCAGGGACCACAGATAACCCCTGCTTCACACTTTGGACAACCCAGCTGTAGAAGCTAACTGTCAATGGCCACCATAGTCTTAGTAGCGTAGTGTATTTGTTCATCCTACGGTCACATATGGGACGCGGGTTGTCTTACGTCAGCGCCGGAAGTCGTAAAATCAGCTGTTCACCTGGCGGGTTTTTTTCGGGAAAGTCCTTCTTTAGCTGCCGTCTTGTTTTATCATATATTGCTGCCTTCGCACCTGTCAATGTTTACTTTTGTATACACATTAAATCAACAAAAAAAAATCCTGACTTTGGAGCAATGTTCACGGACTCTAGTATTTGGCTCTCTATTAGATGCAATGGTTTTCCGTATTGGGACCATGATTTTGGTCCTAACTTGTTCACCGGTCCTCACATGGTAGGTTACTTTTCCTTGTTGATGTCTCAAGAAGGGTAGAAATACACGAACACACACACACACACAAACACACACACACACACACACACATCCTTGTATTTTCTAACTTCTTGAGATCTCCGAAAAACGCCTACCTCTTTAGGACCACCCTTTCTAGATATATAAAGATTTGTCGTTACAACATTAATAATATATACATACTATGCAAATATAAAAAAGGTAATTGTTGAATTTTTTGTTTGTATTTGGTTTTTAATCTTCTTTATTTAATTCAAGTTATTACAGTATGTCTCTATATACATATTTATTTTTGTTAATTAATGTTGGCCAAAGGGGGGGCATTTCAATTTCTTACACACACTTGTTATTTAATATGTTGACCGGAGGGGGAGCACTTCAATTTTTTACACAAACTTTTTATTTCATATGTTGACCAGAGGGGGGAGCATATACATTTTGTACACACACTTGTTATTTCATATGTTGACCAGAGGGGGATCACTTCACATTTTTACACACTTTTGTTATTTCATATGTTTACCAGAGGGGGAGCACTTCAAATTTGTACACACACTTGTTATTTCATATGTTGACCAGAGGGGGAGCACTTCAATTTTTTACACACACTTGTTATTTCATATGTTGACCGGAGGGGGATCACTTCACATTTTTACACACTTTTGTTATTTCATATGTTGACCAGAGGGGGAGCACATACATTTTTTACACACACTTGTTATTTCATATGTTGAACAGAGGGGGATCACTTCACATTTTTACACACTTTTGTTATTTCATATGTTGACCAGAGGGGGTGCACATACATTTTTTACACACACTTGTTTTTTCATATGTTGACCAGAGGGGGAGCACTTTAAATTTTTACACACACTTGTTATTTCATATGTTGACCAGAGGGGGAGCACTTTTAAAACCGACACACAAAAATAAAAATAAATTTGAATATAGAGACATTGATAGATTTCACCACCAGGGGTGCAAATGAGATCTCTATTTTTAATTTTTTTGTAATGTGCTTAAGGCCGATGACAAACGAGTCATGGACCACAGATAACCCCTGCTCCACACTTTGGGCAACCCAGCTGTAGAAGCTAACTATAATGGCCACCATAGTCTTAGTAGCGTAGTGTATTTGTTCATCCTATGGTCACATATGGGATGCGGGTTGTCTTACGTCAGCGACGGAAGTCGTAAAATCAGCTGTTCATCTGGCGGGTTTTTTTCGGGAAAGTCCTTCTTGTTTTATCATGTATTGCTGCCTTCGCACCTGTCAATGTTTACTTTTGTATACACATTAAATCAACAAAAAAAAAATCCTGACTTTGGAGCAATGTTCACGGATTCTAGTATTTGGCTCTCTATTGGATGCAATGGTTTTCCATGATTTTACTTTTTCTTGTTGATGTCTCAAGAAGGGTAGAAATACACGAACACACGCACACACACACACACACACACACACACACACACACACACACACACACACACACACACACACACACACACACAAAGCAAGGAGGCAGCACCATAACACACAGTCAGGCTCAGATTTCAGTGTGGTCTCCTAAATATATATCGAAATACACATCGGGCTGTGTGTCACTACTGTTTACAGAAAAGTGATTTATGGGGCTTTTTGCACAGAGGAAAGGGTGATATAGTTTTTGAATGAGTTTAAGAGAGGAGGTCAAGTAAAAATCTTTTTTTAAAGAAATGCATTAATGTGGACTATTTATCCGAGACATCGTCCGACAATACTTCAAGTCCACGGCAATCAGAAATGAGTGTACAGTACACATCGGAATATTTTTCTGGATGCATAAAGTTTACATAAGGTGCAAAAATGCAAGACAAAGCTCATAGGCGGGAGTAAGATAAACATGGTTTGCATGCTGTCAAGTAAGGCGACTGTCTATTTTCTTCTATCCTGTTTGCCATATATATGAAACACTTTTGGTTGAAATGGTGGAGTCTATTTTTTTTATTTTCAGTTGAAACAAATGTAGTTTTCTGAAAAGACACACAGCACGTGCACATTGTAAGATTCTGCATTCTCAAAACATCCCGACGTCTTGAGGCAATATGTCACTGTGGAGGCATGGTGGCGTATTGTCAAGACAGATAAAGGAGTGAGATAGAAATCACATCTCCGCATAGCATGTCGCTTTTTGCCTGACAGGTTCTAAACTAAGCCTTTTCCATGTGACTTGAAAGACATGTAAATATGGAATATTGGACAGATTGTCTTTTATCCAAGGCTGGGATGCTCACGTTATGATGACTCGTGTTGGGCAGACTTATTGGAACATGTAGGAAACTTAAATTACACAGTTATTTTAAATTAAATGTAGCTTCACGATACACTGAAGCTACCCACCTGATATGTGTAGCTACTGTAAGCTAAGCTATAGGGACTTTAACTATTATGTTAGATCCACTATGGACTGGACTCTCACACTATTATGTTAGATCCACTATGGACTGGACTCTCACTATTATGTTAGATCCACTATGGACTGGACTCTCACTATTATGTTAGATCCACTATGGACTGGACTCTCACACTATTATGTTAGATCCACTATGGACTGGACTCTCACTATTATGTTAGATCCACTATGGACTGGACTCTTACAATATTATGTTAGATCCACTATGGACTGGACTCTCACTATTATGTTAGATCCACTATGGACTGGACTCTCACACTATTATGTTAGATCCACTATGGACTGGACTCTCACTATTATGTTAGATCCACTATGGACTGGACTCTTACAATATTATGTTAGATCCACTATGGACTGGACTCTCACTATTATGTTAGATCCACTATGGACTGGATTCTCACTATTATGTTAGATCCACTATGGACTGGACTGTCACTATTATGTTAGATCCACTATGGCCTGGACTCTCACTATTATGTTAGATCCACTATGGACTGGACTTTCACACTATTATGTTAGATCCACTATGGACTGGACTCTCACACTATTATGTTAGATCCACTATGGTCTGGACTCTCACAATATTATGTTAGATCCACTATGGACTGGACTCTCACTATTATGTTAGATCCACTATGGACTGGACTCTGACTATTATGTTAGATCTACTATGGACTGGACTCTCACTATTATGTTAGATCCACTATGGACTGCACTCTCACTATTATGTTAGATCCACTATGGACTGGACTCTCACTATTATGTTAGATCCACTATGGACTGGAATCTCACACTATTATGTTAGATCCACTATGGACTGAACTCTCACACTATTATGTTATATCCACTATGGACTGGACTCTCACACTATTATGTTAGATCCACTATGGACTGGACTCTCACAATATTATGTTAGATCCACTATGGACTGGACTTTCACAATATTATGTTAGATCCACTATGGACTGGACTTTCACAATACTATGTTAGATCCACTATGGACTGGACTTTCACACTATTATGTTAGATCCACTATGGACTGGACTCTCACACTATTATGTTAGATCCACTATGGACTGGACTCTCACACGATTATGTTAGATCCAATATGGACTGGACTCTCACTATTATGTTGGATCCACTATGGACTGGACTCTCACTATTATGTTGGATCCACTATGGACTGGACTCTCACTATTATGTTAGATCCACTATGGACTGGACTCTCACACTATTATGTTAGATCCGCTATGGACTGGACTCTCACACTATTATGTTAGATCCACTATGGACTGGACTCTCACACTATTATGTTGGATCCACTATGGACTGGACTCTCACTATTATGTTAGATCCACTATGGACTGGACTCTCACTATTATGTTAGATCCACTATGGACTGGACTCTCACACTATTATGTTAGATCCACTATGGACTGGACTCTCACTATTATGTTAGATCCACTATGGACTGGACTCTCACACTATTATGCTAGATCCACTATGGACTGGACTCTCACACTATTATGTTAGATCCACTATGGACTGGACTCCCACTATTATGTTAGATCCACTATGAACTGGACTCTTACACTATTATGTTATATCCACTATGGACTGGACTCTCACTATTATGTTAGATCCACTATGGACTAGACTCCCACACTATTATGCTAGATCCACTATGGACTGGACTCTCACACTATTATGTTAGATCCACTATGGACTGGATTCTCACACTATTATGTTAGATCCACTATGGACCGGACTCTCACACTATTATGTTAGATCCACTATGGACTGGACTCTCACAATATTATGTTAGATCCACTATGAACTGGACTCACACTATTATGTTAGATCCACTATGGACTGGACTCTCACTATTATGTTAGATCCACTAAGGACTGGACTCTCACACTATTTTGTTAGATCCACTATGGACTGGACTCTCACAATATTATGCTAGATCCACTAAGGACTGGACTCTCCCAATATTATGTTAGATCCACTATGGACTGGACTCTCACAATATTATGCTAGATCCACTATGGACTGGACTCTCACAATATTATGCTAGATCCACTATGGACTGGACTCTCACACTATTAACTAGATCCACTATGGACTGGACTCTCACACTATTATGTTAGATCCACTATGGACTGGACTCTCACAATATTATGCTAGATCCACTATGGACTGGACTCTCACACTATTATGTTAGATCCACTATCGACTGGACTCCCACACTATTATGTTAGATCCACTATGGACTGGACTCTCACAATATTATGCTAGATCCACTATGGACTGGACTCTCACACTATTATGTTAGATCCACTATGGAGAGCTGGGATACGAACTACAACTAAAAACAACAGAACTGGAATGTGCATTATATGACATGAAGAGAATATGAATACTTTTAGATATTTAGGCAAAGTAAATGAAAAAATAATGTTATCATTAATTATGATCATGATTTCTGTTTATTTCTGATTTCTGACGGCACACCACTGTCAGAATGCCATCTATTACGTGCTGTATAATACAAATAAGAATTCATAGAAATTAGAAAAACATATGTGTTTATGTCTCACCATTAAGGGGCTGAATGAAACAAATTAATTTGATGTGACATCAGAACCACGTTCACGAGGTTCCAAACGAGGTTCCAATGTTTGCATGTCAACCATGTTATCAAGACAAATTAGACCTTAGGTTTCCGCACGGCGATTAAAGCAATTTAGATTCCATTAACGAGTTTGATCGAGGTCAAATAATAAGCTGAGCAACACGAGCCACATGTGTCTCCCTGCAGTTACAAACCACATGAAACAAAAGGGAGCTGAGGGTGAGAGAGGGAGCCGGGCACCAATTCAATCCAGATACCTCCACGTTCAAACAATCAGCGGAAGGTAGCCAGGGCTCAAACACCAGGCGACCACCCAAAATGCACATTGTGGTCTGGCCCAAGATAAATGGTCTGCAGAAGGCTTGATGCAACACAAGAATAGACCCAGCTTCATTGATACCCTTGAGTTTCTGTTTAATACCTGCTTTACATGGAGGGACACTGAATAATCAAAAGAACGTAAGCAAAACCGGGAAATAGAACAGTTAAATACACAGTTCTTTTTTATGGAGAGTGAGCTAGACAAGTAGGAATAAGAGCAAGAATGTGTATTGGTTTCTGCCATGCAAGACACGTATAGAGTGAAACCGGACCGACTGGCACCAGGCTGATACCTACAGCTACGCAATGTAGCGTCAGAGGACAAACAGTAACTTTACTGTTAACTTTTTACAGTTGTGCTCATAAGTTTACATACCCTGGGAGAATTTATGATTTCTAAGGCCATTCTTTAGAGAATATGAGATGCAAAGAAAAATCCACAAATAACTTCAGCTGAAATACAGGACTCTCTGAAAAAATGGTGGTGTGACCGAAGCACTTGAAGAAAAATGGGCTGCATGGTCGAGTCGCCAGAAGAAAGCCATCACTCCAAATTACTTTGTTCCAGAAGTTTTGAGGCTTGTCTCTGTGCTGTTTGGCGTAATTCAAGCAGGGTACTTTGTGACATTTGCGTAGAAATGGCTTTCTTCTGGCGACTCGACCATGCAGCCCATTTTTCTTCAAGTGCCTCGAGTTTACATACCCTGGGAGAATTGATGATATCTTGGCCATTCTTCAGAGAATATGAATGATAACACAAAAACCTTTCTTCCACTCATGCTTAATGGTTGTGTGAAGCTATTTGTTGGCAAACAACTGTGTTTACTCTTTTTAAATCAAAATGACAAAAGAAAGTACCCAAATGACCCTGATCAAAAGTTTACATACCCCAATGACTTTGATCTGATAACATGCACAAAAGTCGACACAAACAGGTTTGAATGGCTAATCAAGGTTCCAATCCTCACCTGTGACATGTTTGTTTGTACCTTCAATATGAGGATCGGTGAACAAGTTAGGACCGAAATCTTGGTTCCAATACGGAAAAACCATTGCGTCTAATAGAGAATGTCTCATTTGCTCCCTGGTGGTGGAATCTATCAAAATTAGGGTGGTTCCAAAAAGGAGGGATTTTTCAAATTGACTGTGTGTAGGTTTTAAAAGTGCTCCCCCTCTGGTCAACATACGTAATAACAAGTGTGTGGAAGAAATTTAAATGCGCCCCCTTTGGCCAAAATTAATTAAAATAAAATAAATATGTATATAGAGACATACTGTAATAACTTGAAGTAAATAATGAAGATTAAAAACCAATTAGAAACAAAAAAATCAGAAAATAATAAATTAACTAAAAGCAGTCTTTTTTTTTTAAATAAAATTAGGAACAATTTCTCATATTCTTTCTGTTTCTGTAATATTGCAATATTTTCTAGTAAAATTATTACTTTTTTAAATGTAAAATTATTACTTTTTAATGCAAAATTGTGTCGTTTGTCATATTAAATTCTGACTTTTACCACAATATTCCAGCTTTTTTGTTGTTCTTGTAAAATAGTGACATTTTTAAAATAAAATTATGACTTTTGTCATAATTTTTGCCGAGTAAAATTCCGATTATTCTTAAAATATTGCCAACATTTTAAAGTTTTCTTATAAATCGTGACTTTTGTCAAGTAAAATTACTACTCTTTTCTCAAAATTCCCAAAATGTTGAGCTTTTATTGTAAAATTGTGACTGTTATTGAGTAAAATTCCAACTTTTATCATAAAAATGCACAAATGCTCAGTTTTTCTTGTAAACTTGCGTTGAGTAAAATGACGACTTTTATTATATTTTTATTTTATTATTTATTATTTGTAATTAATGTGTGTTTATAAAAGGTCAGTGAGTTCCTGGGCTTCTGACAGACCATTGCATCTTTCATCCAGTGCTGCACAGATGTTTCTGGATTCTGAGTCACGGGGAAGGCAAAAGAATGGTCAAAGGATCTGCGAGAAAAGGTAATTGAACTGCATAAAACAGGAAAGGGGTATAAAAAGATATCCAAGGAATTGAGAATGCCAAAGAGCAGTGTTCAAACGCTGATTAAGAAGTGGAAAATGAGGGATTCAGGTAGACCAGCAAAGATTTCAGCCACAACTGCCCCGAAAATTGTTTGAGATGCATAGAAAAATCCACAAATAACTTCAGCTGAAATACAGGACTCTCTGAAAAATTGTGGTGTGGCTGTTTCAAGATCCACAATAAGGATCCTTATTGTGGATTTTTCAGAGAGTCCTGTATTTCAGCTGAAGTTATTTGTGGATTTTTCTATGCATCTCAAACTATTTTCCTGGCAGTTGGGGCTGAAATCTTTGCTGGTCTACCTGAATCCCTCATTTTCCACTTCTTAATCCGCGTTTGAACACTGCTGATTGGCATTCTCTATTCCTTGGATATCTTTTTATACCCCTTTCCTGTTTCATGCAGTTCAAGTACATTTTCTCGCAGATCTTTTGAAAATTATTTTGCCTTCCCCGTGACTCAGAATCCAGAAACATGTGTGCAGCACTGGATGAAAGATGCAATGGTCTGTCAGAAGCCCAGAAACTCACTGACCTTTTATACACACACATTAATTACAAACAAACATGTCACAGGTGAGGATTGGAACCTTGATTAGCCATTCAAACCTGTTTGTGTCAACTTTTGTGCATAAGTCACTGGGGTATGTAAACTTTTGATCGGGGTCATTTGGGTACTTTCTTTTGTCATTTTGATTTAAAAATAGTAAACACGGTTGTTTGCTAATAAATAGCTTCACACAACCATTAAGCATGAGTGGAAGAAAGAATGTTGTGTTATCATTCATATTCTCGGAAGAATGGCCAAGATATCATACGTTTGTAAATTCTCCCAGGGTATGTAAACTTATGAGCACGACTGTAACTATGAAATTGTAGCCCGGTTGAAAACAAAGCTGTCGGACTTTAGGACAGAGCTTGAAGAGGATTAAGGTGTCTGTCTCTGGTGGATTTAGAACGGATTTTAATTGTGAGGAAAATGCTCCTATTGAAGTTTACTAATTTCATCCCCTTGATCCACCAGTTCACCTCTTCCCCCACACACAGACACAATCTTATTCCAGTGGAAAAAATCCCTCTGTGGCCAGTCAATCCTTTTTAACTTGATACGCTTGTGACTCACCCCCAGAGCTGCAATGCTGCTGCACTAATGAACACAGGGCCCGCAGACCCAGTTGTCCGTGCCCTGCGATGCTCCCTGGTCACATCAGAAAACAGGAACCAGCTGCCCAGCACCCTGTCATTAAAGGTGAAAAAAATCCCCAAGATCACCCCTCCGTTTGGCCCTCGGCCCATCTCATACTCACCCAACGTGCCTCTCTCATGTTGGTATGGACTTAACCTCGGTAACCTGCCTTCATCTTTAGCTCTGTAGTGACACCCTGCATCTCACAAAGTCATGTATGAAGATGGAAGACTTTAGGGCAGGGGTCCTCAGTTCAAGGACCAGAATTAAGTTAAATAAAATAATAACATAAGACAGTATAGGGCAGGGGTGTCAAACGTAAGGCCCGTGGGCCGGATCAGGCCCGTGAACAGGTTTTATCCGGCCCGCGGGATGAGTTTACTAAGTATAAAAATGAGCCGAAATTTTTGAATGAAAGAAACTGCTGTTTTAATTGTGTCCACTAGATGTCACAATAGCAATTATTTGTGTCTTTCTAGATTATGCTACATATGTAAAAAAAAATTAAAAAAAATATACCACACGATGTAAGCAAACTACATAAATAACATCCTGTAATTAGGTTTTTATATTATTTTTTTAATAATAATAATAATAATAGATTTTATTTATAAAAAGCACTTTACATAGAGTAAACAACCTCAAAGTGCTACAGTGTATTAAAAAAATAAAATAAAATAAATAAATAAATTAGAAAAAATAAAAAGATAATAAAAAATAAATAAAAACTAGAA
This sequence comes from Entelurus aequoreus, assembly GCF_033978785.1. Lineage (NCBI taxonomy): Eukaryota > Metazoa > Chordata > Actinopteri > Syngnathiformes > Syngnathidae > Entelurus > Entelurus aequoreus. The sequence goes on from NC_084736.1 coordinate 80,217,374, forward strand.
CAGCCAAATAGCTAAAACTAGTATGCATATATCTAAAAAAAAAAAAAAAAAAAAGGCTTTTTTAAAAAGAAGGGTTTTTAAGCCTTTTTTAAAAGCATCCACAGTCTGTGGTGCCCTCAGGTGGTCAGGGAGAGTGTTCCACAGACTAGGAGCAGCGGAGCAGAAAGCCCGATCTCCCATTGTTCACTGAAGTTGTCTTTATTTTTAAGTTATCGTGCCGTGATTTTACCGGTCCGGCCCACTTGGGAGTAGATTTTTCTTCATGTGGCCCCCCATTTAAAATGAGTTTGACACCCCTGGTATAGGGTCTCTAAGGTCATTAAAAACAGTAAATTCAATCAATTATTTTGCTAAAATTAAAGCCTTAAATGGTATTAAAAAGCTTTAAATATGATGTCCAGAGGCAATAAAATGTAGTACAATTGTAGGACTGGGTCGATAGTCAATATGTCAATCAGTCAAATGATGACTAAAAATTAACCCTTGTGGGGTGTTCGGGTCTGTGGGACCCGTTTTCATTTTTTTATTAAAAGAAAAATTATACAATTTATTAATTTTTCAAAATGAGACTCACTGACTTTGGCTCATTTTCTGTGAAGAACATATATCAGAATACATATTTAATGACCACACACCATACACCCCCCCTACACATTTCTATTACGTATAAGATGGACCCGGGACTAATAGAAGTGTGGAAATTGATGTTCTGTGTACCACACACACACACACAGCAGGCCTAGACAGGAGGAGGACAGAGTCAGAGGGTCAAATGTGCGAGAAAATGAGAGCAGACAGTGTTGACAAACAATGTTGCAACCTTGTGTGGGAGCCGCAGGTGCAGAAACACAAAAGAAGAATCCCTGTGGGATGCAGAAACTGGCAGATACATTTTCCGTGCAACGTTCATATTGTTGTTACTCAGCCAGCGTTTGTGGGTCTGATGGACCCGTTGCCTTTTGTGGCTTTTAATGCCTCACAATCAAACACTTTTATGTTAAAATACTGAACAGATGTTTATTGGGATAAGGTAAACATCAGTTCAGTATTTTAACATAAAGGTGTTTGATTGTGAGGCATTAAAAGCCACAAAATGCAACGGGTCCATCAGACCCACAATCGCTGGCTGAGTAACAACAATATGAACATTACACAAGGGTTAATGGACCTTCCCTTCAAATCAGCACTGAAAAGGCCCCGTTCCCACAAAGGTTGGAGGCATAGAATTGTCCAAAATGTCTTTGTAAAATTAAGAATTCCGATTTAGGAGTCTAGCCCATCCTGATTGATTTGTTCTTGAATGTGGTGTGGTGTGTAAGGTGTGTAATATCCTCTTTTTCCAATAATAAAGAACACTTTAGAAGAGGAGAGGCAGTGATCCGTGATCAGCATGAATTGAAAAGCTCTTTAAAAACTTAGTGTGTGTCTCCTGGTTTCCGACATATGTTATGGAATTACAAATGACACACACCACCTCTCACGGTGACGTTTACACCGGCAGACAAAACATATCATATATGTATACCTGTGTGCGTGTGCAAATGCTCACATGATACCAGCATGAGGGTAAAGTGAAGGCATATCTAACGTGATGAGTGGAAAGTAAACATGTAGCTCTGAGATCAGGGCCTACCACTGCCATTGAAAGTCCAGGAGGGTGTGTGTGTGTGTGTGTGTGTGTGTGTGTGTGTGTGTGTGTGTGTGTGTGTGTGTGTGTGTGTGTGTGTGTGTGTGTGTGTGTGTGTGTGTTCCTGTATTTCTACTCTACTAGAGACATCAACAGGAAAAAGTTACAACCGAAATCTTGGTTCCGATATGGAAAAACCATTGCGTCTACTAGAGAATGTCTCATTTGCTCCCTGGTGGTGAAATCTATCAAAATGAGGGTGGTCCCAAAAAGGAGGGATTTTTCAAATTGACTGTGTGTCGGTTTTAAAAGTGCTTCCCCTCTGGTCAACATATGAAATAACAAGTGTGTGTAAAAAAATTGAAGTGCTCCCCCTCTGGTCAACATATGTAATAACAAGTGTGTGTAAGAAATTGGCCAAAATTGATTAAAATGAAATAAATATGTATATAGAGACATACTGTAATAACTTGAAGTAAATAATGAAGATTAAAAACCAATTACAAACAAAAAAATCTGAAAATAATAAATTAACTAAAAGCAGTCTTTTTTTTTATAAAATTAGGAACAATTTCTCATATTCTTTCTGTTTCTGTAATATTGCAATATTTTCTAGTAAAATTGTTACTTTTTTAAATGTAAAATTATTACTTTTTAATGCAAAATTGTGTCATTTGTCATATAAAATTCTGACTTTTATCACAATATTCCAGCTTTTTTGTTGTTCTTGTAAAATAGTGACATTTTTACAATAAAATTATGACTTTTGTCATAATTTTTGCCGAGTAAAATTCCGATTATTCTTAAAATATTGCCAACATTTTAAAGTTTTCTTATAAATCGTGACTTTTGTCAAGTAAAATTACTACTCTTTTCGTAAAATTCCCAAAATGTTAAGCTTTTCTTATAAAATTGCGACTGTTATTGAGTAAAATTCCAACTTTTATCATAATATTGCACGAATGTTCAGTTTTTCTTGTAAATTGCGTTGAGTAAAATGACGACTTTTATCATAAAGTTTTTCTTGTGAAATTGTGACATTTTTCTTGTGAAATTCCAACAAATTTTTTCACAAGGTCTTTAATATTTGCATAGTATGTATATATTATTAATGTTGCAAATACAAATCTTTATATATCTAGAAAGGGTGGTCCTAAAGAGGTAGGCATTTTTCCCAGGTCTCAAGATGGTAACAAATACAAGAATGTGTGTGTGTGTGTGTGTGTGTGTGTGTGTTTGTGTGTGTGTTCTTGTATTTATACCCTTCTTGAGACATCAACAAGGAAAAGTACCTTCAATATGAGGAGGCATGAACAAGTTAGGACCGAAATATTGGTTCCGATACGGAAAAACCATTGAGTCTAATAGCCTCTTAAGGCCCAAGCTGTTTGTTTACATGCTTTTTTTATTTCTCTTTGCTATTTGGGCTTATTGGACCCTAATTAGAATAAAAACTAAGAATCATCTTTTGATATGATGTACTTAGACCATAAGTACACAAACGTGTACTTCATGTTTAGTGACATGCTAATTCTTATTTTTACACTTTCTCTCAACTCGATGTGTTCTCAAATTCATCCGCTAGGGAAGGTAAATTTAAAAAATATTTTATCTTTAATTATGATCATGATTTCTGGTTGTGGTAGGCCAGCAGAGAAGGCCTTGCTGGCCCTGACGGCACACCACTGCAATAAAGGCACAGTCAAACCGCATTGAACCTCCTTCCACCCACACACAATTAAGGACTATGTAGCCCTGAGTCCTTCTTGTGGTCACAAATGTTTTACAAATCATGTTAACACATATCCCGGTTGTAATACCCTGTGGTGTGGCACTCCCTACAAGGGGTGGTGTGCATTTGTTATGGCCACTGTGATTCAAGAATATTTTAAAAGGATGCCGTGAGCATATGATAAATATGTGGAGTCCTAAAGAAAAGCCAATTGATATTAATGGTGTGACATGCACTTGAGGCCACAGGAAGTGTGTGTATCTGTGTGTGTGTGTGTGTGTGTGTGTGTGTATGCGTAGTTGTGTTTGGTCTAGGCCAGTCAGGCACACTAGTTTCCCAGTAGGATGGATCTGATGGGGGCCACAGGGCAGACAGCAGACATTCATCAGAGTCGTCAGTTTAGGGTGTCCAGTAACCCGGACTGCAGTGCTACAGCTGCCCGGGCTGCAGTGGCAGCCATGATGGGCTCCAGGTGGACTGGACAGGACCCTCGGTTTATGTGTTATCTGCTCGGAATGCTGCAGTCTATTGTCCTCTCTACGGCTCGTATGGACTGCGTCTTCCTTGTGTGCGATCAATTGCTTTTATTGATTAACGTGGACCCCGACTTAAACAAGTTGAAAAACGTATTCGGGTGTTACCATTTAGTGGTCAATTGTACGGAATATGTACTGTACTGTGCAATCTACTAATAAAAGTTTAAATCAATCAAAAGTCACCGTTACAACTTCCTGTTATGCATGTCCACAGCATTGGTTGCAGGTTCTCAGGATGAACTAACTTTATATTATTGTATTCAAACATACAAGTGTAAATATCCAGAATTATACGCAGTAGGGGAAATATTTAATCAACTGCCCTTGATATTGTAAACCCCCCCCAACCCCTGGTATATTTTGGTACCGGTTCCTAATTATTAGGTTGAAGATTCTGGACTAATGGTAATGATATCGGTATTTTTTGTTCCAAGTGACCAACATCAAAATCAGAAATACTTTAATAATCCCCGAGGGGATATTAAGATTTTCAGCACAATCCCATTCAAGAGCAGACAAACATTACAGGGAGACAGAACAGGATGGCTGACGGGTCTGCCAACTTCCGCTATGGCCAGAGACAGGAGCAGACCCAACTAAGCAACCAATAGAGCCTACTCCACCCTCGGCCGCCCACCAACTCTCGGCCAATGTCCAGTCTGCATGGATGAGCGAGGATACGTCCAAGGAGTCTGATACCTGCTCATTCAGCCAAGACACCGTGAAGCTTGTCCGTCCCGGCGCTCAGCGCTAGCTCCGCAGTCCTGTCTCTTCATCCGCATCTCCTCCAGTCTCTCCAAACGGACTTTGGTGGGGCAGAGACCCAGCAGCTGGTCTCCATGGCCAAAAGGCTCCCGGGAGGCAGATCCAGAAGTCCACAAAAAAGCACAGCAGAAGTCACGAAAGTGCCACCCCTTGTTGTACAGTCCCAAAGGGTCCCGAACCAAAAGGCAAAAGAAACCCACATGAAAACAAGAGGGAAACATCAGGAACACAAAAGGATGACACAAGAGCACAGAGCTCCTGTTAGAATAATTATGTATGTATTATCACACAAATCTATGCTTAAGGGCCGTTGCTATAGTTATTATCTGTATGTTTGTATTTGTGCAAAGCTATCAATCCAAAAGATTGCCAGCTGTCTCGTATCAGTGTTGTGTCCAGACTCAAAAACCCTCCTGCCACCAACACTCATTATCACCCATTCACACTCATTCACAGAAAAGGGTTGTTTCTTTCTGTTATTAATATTCTGCTTCCTACATTATATATCAATATATATCAATACAGTCTGCAAGGAATACAGTCCGTAAGCACACATTATTGTGCGTGCTGCTGCTCCACTAATAGTACTTACCTTTAACAGTTAATTTGACTCATTTTCATTCATTACTAGTTTCTATGTAAGTGTTTTTATATTGTTTTACTTTCTTTTGTATTCAAGAAAATGTTTTTTATTTATTTATCTTATTTTATTTTATTTTAAAAAATTAAAAAAAGGACCTTATCTTCACCAGACCAGGTTGTCAATGAAATTAGATCGTTTAAAGCAGTGGTCCCCAACCACCGGGCCGTGGACCGATTGGTACCGGGCCGCACAAGAAATGTAAAAAAAAAATAAAAATAAAAATAAAAATAAAAAAAATAAGGTTTTTAATTAAATCAACATAAAAAACACAATATATACATTGTATATCAATATAGACCAATACAGTCTGCAGGGATACAGTCCGTAAGCACACATGATTGTATTTCTTTATGAGAAAAAAAAAAAAAAGAAAGAAAAAAATTAAACACCCCCCCACCCCCCCCCCCCCCACCCCACACCCCCCGGTTCGTGGGACAAATTTTCAAGCGTTGACCGGTCCGCAGCCACAAAAAGTTTGGGGAACACTGGTTTAAAGGGCATTTATGTACAGTCCAGATCATGTCCAGGTCGGGCTCAGCAACACACACCTTAACCCTTGCACACTCAAATTAGGAAACACAACAACAGATTGCATATAATCTACAATCCTTCAAAGGATTGTAGATTATATGCAATATAATAATATAAATAATAATAATATAAAGGGTCAAAGGCCATCTTCTCGCTGGCCTTTGACCCGAGCTGAGTCCGCCCACTAGGCCACCATTTCTAGTCCCCCCCCCCTCCCACCCCTTCGCTTTAGTTGTATTTTTCAATTTGTAGCACTTTTATTATTATTATTATTTATTTATTTATTTATTTATTTATTTTTTTTTTTTTTTTTTTTTTCTGCAAATATTTTTTAAATCTTTTTATTCGACCCCTTTTACCGTATTGCATTTGCATTGTCTTGTTTAGCACACTCATTGTTTATGTTCTTTGTTTGTTTGTTTTTTGTTTTGCTTAGTTGTTGTTTTTTTTGTTGTTGGTTTTTTTTTTTGTTTGTTTTTTTGTTTGCTCCATGCTTTTTTAACCTGTAAAGCACTTTGGTGCAACCTAAACAGTTGTTGAAAATGTGCTATATAAATAAAGTTGACTTGACTTGACTTGACTACAACCAAAGTTAAATGTTCAAAATAAGCATTTGAGGACTTCCCATCTATTTGTATGTGTTTTGGCATCATTATCGGTTTCAACCATATAACTTTCTAAAGTTAAAAAATACTGAATCAATGTTTTAAAAGTTAAAGTTGAAGTACCCATGATTGTCACACACACACACTAGGTGACCCTTGATCACCCCCTTAAAGAAAGTAATACTAAGTGAATATCTATTTTTGGCCTTAAAAATAAACCTTTTACCCAGTACTATAATTAAATTGACTAAACCATGACTGTCAATGAACTCTCCTAAAATAACAGAAACAACATTAAGCTTCATAAACAAACCAATCCTTAAACACATTTGTTTAACTTCCACCCAAAATGAAGACACAATATGACAATACAATATGACAAAACGAAGACACAATAAGACAATACCAAAACAAATGCAGGGTGGATTCAGACTCTTGACAACAAAATCGGCAATCATCTGACTGATCATATTCCATGGTTTTAACATGTTTCCCATGGGTAAGAAGTTATAAATAATTTAAATTTTGAAAATAACGATAGTAGTTTTGTAGATTAATTTGAATATTGCATCCCACGGCAGTCAAAAAAGTCCTCCCATTTTCCATATGTGTTACATGGGGCAGCCTTCTGAGATTTCGCTATTAAATAAAAATTATATATTTTTCTATTTATTTTAGTTCCTTTTTGCCAACCAGAATTTCTTATTCGAGGTTTACAACCTAATAATTTAGTAGTTCCATAATTCATTATTTGTTTCCATCTTTTCCCAATTACTCCAGTTCCTTTTTGCCAACCAGAATTTCTTATTCGAGGTTTACAAACTAATAATTTAGTAGTTCCATAATTAATTATTTGTTTCCATCTTTTCCCAATTACTCTAGTTAGTGTTACGGTGGGGTTGCAGCTTACTGCGAGGTTTGTTCTCCCAGGATGCAAACGGACGACTCCGGACAGGACTTGCAGGTAGGAACATGATTTAATCGTAAATTAACACCCAAAGAGGTACAAAACAGAAAAGAAACCGACGGAACAAGGTGCCGATCGCACCTGAAGCTAAGGCTACTACTTAGCACAGACTACAGATCACTAGCGGGGGCTAGGAGACGAGCAAAACTTACGTAACAGTAGCGTGACGCCAACAATGAAGCCAGACCGACTGACTGGCAAAGGCAGGCTTAAATAATGTCCCTGATTACAAACACAAGAGGCAGGTGAAACTAATACGTAGCCATGGTAACAAACTCAGAGGTGCATAAACAGGAACTAAAGGAGTCCAAAACTAACAGAAAACACAAGTGACTCGAAAAACTTAGACTACGATCCGGGCAGCGGATCATAACAGTTAGTTGATTAAATGAAAAGCTTGAACAAGCATCACCATACGTAGTTCTAAATTCATCATACTCCATCAGGGGCGTCACTAGCTTTTAAGGACAGGGGGGGCTTAGCCCCCAGGAGATGCACAGGATGCGAGCGAACGTAGCGCACGAGCACAAAACTTCACAAACGTCTAACAAAGACTTGGAAATTATTAATTGTTATTATTATTATTTCAGTGGGTTTATTTTCAATCTTTGTTCAGTACAACAACAAACATGGGTTTGCACAGTGACATTTTGTTTGCAGCATCAACAAGAAACAATGACTTGCATGATCCTTCACGATACACTGAAACACAATGAAAGTCATGGCATTAGCCTCTATGTTATTCATTCACAACATAGAGGCTAATGCCACCACTTTAGCTCACAATACAATAATTGTTTGTTCCCAAATATTTTGAAGTTGCACAGATTACATTTTGGGCACATATGTGACTAAAATGGTTGTAAATTCAAGCCCTGGAAATATTACTTAATTACTTGAATTAAATTAATATCTGGATCGGGATAATTTGGCTTGTATATAATATATTTATATATATATATTATGGCAAGCCGTTAAGGAAATTAAATATATATGGAAGTCTGAATAGAAATGAGAAACGTTTATATATACTGTAAATAAGAAAGACTTAGTCTGCTGATCTGAAAAAGAGCCAAAGCTGTCAAAGAGCTGAGGGACCATCTTCAAAGTGCGATGCTGAAACAAATATTGCAAACAATAAAATGTAACTTCCATGGTTTGGGATTAACGTAGTCCCGTCGTCCCGCGGACGGTAAAAAAAAATGCCCGGGACGAAATTAAATGCTCCCCGGGACGATGGCGTTTAACCATTTTTTTCCTTTTTCTTTGTATGTATTTATTAATTTTACATTTTATATAAAATGTCTTGGTTTTTCCACCCTCTGAAAATCCTATGAAATGTTTAACAAGCATCCTATAATAATACAACAGCTATTAATGTAACAATACAATAAAACAAATATATTTAATGATGGTTTTTTTCATTATTTTAACAATAGGCTAATGTATATTACTTTATATAGATTCTACAAGAGACACAAAACTTAAAAACTAAATTATTTACAATTGCAGACACAAGGTTCTTGTTCTGCAGTGCTGTGTGCTAATGTGCTTCGTACACCTGCAGGACCGCAAGCAAGGTCAAAAAAGATTTTTTTTTTTTTTTTTTTTTTAACACCAAATTATTTAGGGGGGCTTTAGAACATTTTAGGGGGGCTTGAGCCCCCCTAAAATAGGCCTAACAACGCCAATGTACTCCATAATCTTACCATTCTCATTGATAATGTCATTGACAAAAATGATTCCTCTTTCAAACATATTTTTCCAAAAGAAAGGCTTTCTATTTATTATTGTGACCATACAGTAGACCCAATTTAATTAATTGGGTTACTTTCTGCATTGTTTATACCTGCATTGAGTTGAAAAAAAACTACCTTAAAGGAGACCGGAACAGGACAAAAAATGGTAGACAGAGTTCTTCCTATGTGTGTCTGTGAGGGAGATTCCTGTCACTCAAAGTCGGCAGTTTCGTACCCTGGAGAAGATTTATGACAGCAATAAATAACCCTGTTAAAGCACACACTGCACCCATTTTTTTAGACAAGATAAATGACTCCAACACCTTGTTTCTATTACCTGCAGAGAGATGATGGGAAAACACAATCAAAAACTAAAAGGGCATTCAAAGATATCCGATACATGATACGTTAATAGTAATTCCTCACAATGACAAAATATTTTATGAATGATTTGTGCTGAGCTCTTCGGTAGAGTCCAACTGCTTTACTCATCATTGGAAAACGTGTGCTGGCTTGTCATGGCGATACAACACAACTCTGCTGCCAATTCAATTGCAGCCTGCATTTCCTCTCAGGTTAAATACATAAATCTTTTTTTCCAGACAATGTACATTTTCAGTGCTTTTTTTTTCAAACAAGAATTGGGTGCAAAAGTTTGAATGAATGTAATATTTTATTATATTTTACACATGGTCCGGATTCTTCAAACAGGTTTAAATATGTACATACAATCACCTCAATAATAAGTGGTGTTGAAGGTTCTAGAACTGTCTTCTCTTTAGTGTTCATGATTGACTGCAGCTAGTACATAGTGTTTCTTAGGCAGCTTAAAAGGATCGACCAAAACTCAGAACTAGTGTTGTCCCGATACCAATATTTTGGTACCGGTACCAAAATTATTTCGATACTTTTCGGTACTTTTCGATACTTTTCTAAATAAAGGGGACCACAAAAATTTGCATTCTTGACTTTATTTTAACAAGCAGGGTTTCCCACACATTCATTTATTTGTGGTGACCCGCCACGAAAGAATTACGTCCGCCACAAAATTAAATTAAAAATTAAAAAAATAAATAAAAATTAAAAATTAAAATAAAAATATTTTATTTTATTTATTTTTTTGTTCTCTCCAGTTTCTCAGGCAAATCATATAGTTGATGCAGATGCCCATATCGGCTGTTCAGATTTACTTTACAAAAGAGAAGTGTAGGATACTTCTCTTGTTGCCTTATTTGTATTTGACTTTATTAAATGTATTTATATTAGAAACACAATATGTGTATATAACAAAGGGTGCAAAGTCTGCAGGCAGTAGGAAACACATGGTTAAGTGTAGGGAGTAAAACTGATAGCAGTCTAAAGTTCAAGATTTTTGGAGCTCTTTGTTCAGTGGATCAGATGTTTGATGAAGCTCTGTGTCTATCTACCACCACTACTGTTTTCTGTTTATTTGTTACTGACTGTGGCAGGACACCTCTGCCTCTGTTTCACTTTATGTTGCTGGTAAATAATATGGTTGTAGTAGTAGGCTAAAGTTAAATTATTTAGTATGCACTAATTAAAGGGGCAGAGCTTTGAGACATTTTAGCTTTTATATTTTATAAGATATATTTTTTGTAAGAACCACAATTAATAAATATATTTCAGTGAATAACTTATTGTTCAAATCTGTATATAAATATGTACATAAAGTATTGTAATTATATTGTAAAATGGATGGATGGATGGATGGACGTTTAAAACAAAACTGTTATTATTAATTAGTAAGTATACATTTTTTGAGCCTTTTTAGAGAAAATCAAATCATTGTAGTAAATTATGCAAATTACTCGATGATGTCATGATGACCACGCCCATAGCCACGCCCCCACCGCCACAGGTATCTTGGCAGTTTATGGGAAACACTGAACAAGGGTACATTAAACATATGTTTCTTACTGCAAATTTGTCCTTAAATAAAATAGTGAACATACTAGACAACTTGTCTTTTAGTAGTAAGTAAGCAAACAAAGGCTCCTAATTTAGCTGCTGACATATGCAGTAACATATTGTGTCATTTATCTACCTATTATTTTGTCAACATTATTAAGGACAAGAGGTAGAAAATGAATTATTAATCTACTTGTTCATTTACTTTCTCTTTTAACATGTTCTATCTACACTTCTGTTAAAATGTACTAATCACTTATTCCTCTGTTGTTTGATACTTTGCATTAGTTTTGGATGATACCACAAATGTAGGGATCAATCCAAAACCAAGTCGTTACAGGATCATACATTGGTCATATTCAAAGTCATTATGTGTCCAGGGACGTATTTCCCGAGTTAATAAACATAATATAAATTTAAAAACAAAACAAAAGAAGATGTTGTGATGCCAAAAAAAATAGACTAGATACGCTCCTGTACTTGGTATCATTACAGTGGATGCTAGGTGTACATCCACCAATGGCGTTTGTTTACATTTTGACGCCGGTGAGCTACGGTGTGTAGTGAAGCATGTTTAGCTATTCCTCGTCCTGCAGGGATGATACTTGTAAAGAAACGTACTTTTTTTGTCGCCATGGAGGCGAGGATTAGTGATTTAGAAGTAGCTAAAACACTGCCGACTTCGGCTGGACTTTAGCTGTGTCTTAAAGCACCTCTTCCGGTGGGCGTTTTAGTGTTATAACTTTACCTTTATCATTAGTTTTTAAGCCAAAATGTTCTCCCTTTTCTGTCTAGACACATTGTCTGTTTGTCAGTACTCCGTGATTGTGCGCTGCCGAACATGCTCGTCTGCTCGTCAAACCAGCAATGACACGATGACCGGGGCGCGGGCTGGTGGCGGACCGGTACTTTTCAGAGGCGGTATATTACCGAATATGATTCATTAGTATCGCGGTACTATACTAATACCGGTATACCGTACAACCCTACTCAGAACCATAAGAATGTACTCAATTAAGTCCTAAGAAAGAGTTCTGTAGATTTACACAGGTTGGTAACGTCTAAACCAGGGGTCACCAACGCGGTGCCCGCGGGCACCAGGTAGCCCGTAAGGACCAGATGAGTAGCCCGCTGGCCTGTTCTAAAAATAGCTCAAATAGCAGCACTTACCAGTGAGCTACCTCTATTTTTTAAATTTTATTTATTTACTAGCAAGCTGGTCTCGCTTTGCCCGACATTTTTAATTCTAAGAGAGACAAAGAAAGAAATAATTTAGAAATCCAAGAAAATATTTTAAAGACTTGGTCTTCACTTGTTTAAATAAATTCTTTTTTTTTTTTACTTTGCTTCTTATAACTTTCAGAAAGACAATTTTAGAGAAAAAATACAACCTTAAAAATGATTTTAGAATTTTCAAACACATATAACTTTTTACCTTTTAAATTCCTTCCTCTTCTTTCCTGACAATTTAAATCGATGTTCAAGTAAATGTATCTTTTTTATTGTAAAGAATAATAAATACATTTTAATTTAATTTTTCATTTTAGCGTCTGTTTTTTTGACGAAGAATATTTGTGAAATATTTCTTCAAACTTATTATGATTAAAATTTAAAAGAAAATTCTGGCAAATCTAGAAAATCTGTAGAATCAAATTTAAATCTTATTTCAAAGTCTTTTGAATTTCTTTTAAAATGGTTGTTTTGGAAAATCTAGAAGAAATAATAATTTGTCTTTGTTAGAAATATAGCTTGGTCCAATTTGTTATATATTCTAACAAAGTGTAGATTGGATTTTAACCTATTTAAAACATGTCATCAAAATTCTAAAATGTATCTTAATCAGGAAAAATTACTAATGATGTTCCATAAATTATTTTTTTAATTTTTTCAAAAAGATTCAAATTAGCTAGTTTTTCTCTTCTTTTTTTCGGTCGAATTTTGAATTTTAAAGAGTCGAAATTGAAGATAAACTATGTTTCAAAATTTAAATGTCATTTTTTTCGTGTTTTTTCCTCTTTTAAACCGTTCAATTAAGTGTAAATATCATTAATTATTAATAATAACATAGAGTTAAAGGTAAATTGAGCAAATTGGCTATTTCTGGCAATTTATTTAAGTGTGTATCAAACTGGTAGCCCTTCGCATTAATCAGTACCCAAGAAGTAGCTCTTGGTTTCGAAAAGGTTGGTGACCCCTGGTCTAAACAACTACAGAGTCAAAGCTCATCCGTTCAAACGATTGTACATAGGTACAAGGTATTTGTGTAACTACTTTGGTCAGGTCTGGAAGGAGACTTTTAGATGAAAGGAAATTGGTTGGGATAGTTAGCAACAACCCAGGAAACTCCGAAATTCAGGAGAATTTGAATGTATTCTAAAGACACGTTCAATCAATGAGCTTGGTCATTTTAACTGTTTTTAAAAATTACTTAGACTTCTGATTGTGTGCCTAGGATGTCTTGTAAGAATATTTGTGATATGCTTTCGACTCTAGACCAGGTCACTCCGAGAAAATATAGAATGAAAAACAAATACCTGCCGTTAACTAGAAACTGCTAAAACATTAGTGCCACAGTCCTCTGTCAATCCAGTTGTACAATGCCATGGACTAAGACCTGACCAAGAAATAAGTTCCTACTCCGAAAAATAACCTTTCGAGGTAGATTGAAATGTGACTACATGGCTACAATGCCTTTGGACAAAAGTGTTACGGTCAGATGAGACAAATATTGAGCTATTTGGTTAAAATTACACAAACTATGTTCAAATAGTGTGATAATCTGAAAAGACTGTACCGACTTGTAAGTATGGTGGTTGGTAGTAACCGTTTTTTCAAAATGATTACGCTCAAAATTATCAAAATACGTAGATTTTATATGTTATTTTAAATGTACCCATTAATGACATTACATATATACTTACATCATGTATGTGTTGTGATCTTCCAGTCTTGGGTTTAAGACCAACTTACTTTTAGGCATATACTGTAGCTCCCTCCCCCCTCAACATCTCACCTCCCCGGATTGTAAATTATCAAATGTATATACATATTCTTATGCTTTCTGAACTCACTATGTTCACTGCTCGCTGTACATATCCTACCAAGTCAGACCTACACTGTTTCAATGTCCATTTCTCAGATGATGCAATTGTTGATGACTGAAGTGCTGATATCAACAACCCCCCACCCCCCACGCCCCTCCACATCCCACCCCCCAGATTGTAAATAATGTAAATAATTCAATGTATATACTCTGATGATTAACTTGTGTGATGACTGTATTATGATAATAGTATATATTTGTACCACAAATTGATTTACTTGGACCCTGACTTAAACAAGTTGAAAAACGTATTCGGGTGTTACCATTTAGTGGTCAATTGTACGGAATATGTACTGTACTGTGCAATCTACTAATAAAAGTTTCAATCAATCAATCAATCAAGTCAAGGCCCGCCGCGAATGAATGATCTCTGGCTTCGGGATGATAATTCTATTTTGGAAAAAAAATAGATGCTAACAATTAGGATGCTAGCACTAGACAAGTTAATACTAAATACCAAAAGTGCACTTATACAGGGATCTTACAGCATACTATGTATTTAAGAAAATAAAATGCTAACAATGGTAGAAATGGATGGATGGAAAATGCTAACAGTTAGCACTGACTATATGAGTGAGTGAGTGAGTGAATTATATTTATATAGCGCCTTTCTCTAGTGACTCAAAGCGCTTTACATAGTGAAACCCAATATCTAAGTTACATTTAAACCAGTGTGGGTGGCACTGGGAGCAGGTGGGTAAAGTGTCTTGCCCAAGGACACAACGGCAATGACTAGGATAGCAGAAGCGGGGATCGAACCTGGAACCCTCAAGTTGCTGGCACGGCCACTCTACCAACCGAGCTATGCCGCCCCATATGAATCTTCTAGCAACTTGGTTCTATTCCAATTTTTGGGGTGACTATTTTAGTCAGAATTGATTCTTGCATACATTATGTGGGAAAAAATAAATTAATAAAACCTCTTCTAAATAGTGTCAAAAGTTAATCTTTGTTGCTCATGTATTTACACAGCAAGTAAGCGTGGAGATGGCCTAAAAAAACTTGTTTTAAAAAATTGATTCTTGTAAGAAAAAAGAAAAAATCAGAATCAGAATGTGGAGGTTGCCTCCTAGCGGGTTCTGCTGATCACACGGGTGTACGGGAGACCGGCGTTCAGAGTTCGATACAGTTTTATTGAACGTCATATAGATGGGTACGAGTCTTGAGTTTTCAGTCTGGT
Source organism: Entelurus aequoreus (assembly GCF_033978785.1). NCBI lineage: Eukaryota > Metazoa > Chordata > Actinopteri > Syngnathiformes > Syngnathidae > Entelurus > Entelurus aequoreus. The sequence continues at coordinate 80,232,731 of NC_084736.1, forward strand.
TCCTTCATCCTGGTTCTTTCCGTCTCTCCAAGCCCTCTCTCCCTCCCGGTAAAGACAACAGGAGATTAGACAACCAGCCCCAGCTGGGCAATCTAATCACCAGTCAGATGTGTTCCAAAGCCAGCACGCTGACCACGCCCCCCTCCACACAGAATAAATAGGATTCTGATGTGAATCTTTAAAAAAAAAAAATGTAATATATATGTTGAATTATCAAACCCTATAAAAAATAATGCATACAAAAAAGATGTATTAATGATCTAAAATGAATAAGCAATGTAATCCCATGATGAATGTATGTAAACGTCTGACTGGAACTGTAGTAAAAACAAAATAATGAGAGTTATCCCGATCTCTTTGGGAGTTATCCGACCCCAAAATGAAACATAAAACCGATGGAACAATAAGGGCCTATACGGTGCTGAGCCCAAGCAAGGCCGTATAAAGTACATGCAACACAGCTTTACAAACCATTGGGAATTTGTTACTAATGACAGTCAGCTGCAGGGACACGGCAGCTGCACATTTGTTCCCAGAAACGAAGAAGTAAAATAAGTCATTAGCGAATGCACTGCGCTTGATCATTTATGAAATGTATGTTGAAGACATTTGTGTTGTACGCTTTCATATCCATAACCAAAAATGAGGTGGCTCAATGTTGGAGTACCTCACAGACCCAATCATTTAAAAAAAAAGATAATACAAGTAGTTGGTGTTTATCTGATTACATGTCCTTAAAGGCCTACTGAAATGAATTTTTTTATTCAAACGGGGATAGCAGATCCATTCTATGTGTCATACTTGATCATTTCGCGATATTGCCATATTTTTGCTGAAAGGATTTAGTAGAGAACATCGACGATAAAGTTTGCAACTTTTGGTCGCTGATAAAAAAAAAAGCCTTGCCCCTACCGGAAGTAGCGTGATGTCACAGGAGGAAGGGCTGCTCACATTTTCCTATTGTTTACACCAGCAGCGAGAGAGATTCGGACCGAGAAAGCGACGATTACCCCATTAATTTGAGCGAGGATGAAAGATTTGTGGATGAGGAACGTGAGAGTGAAGGACTAGCGTGCAGTGCAGGACGTATCTTTTTTCGCTCTGACCGTAACTTAGGTACAAGCTGGCTCACTGGATTCCACACTCTCTCCTTTTTCTATTGTGGATCACGGATTTGTATTTTAAACCACCTCGGATACTATATCCTCTTGAAAATGAGAGTCGAGAACGCGAAATGGACATTCACAGTGACTTTTATCTCCACGACAATACATCGGCGAAGCACTTTAGCTACGGAGCTAACGTGATAGCATCGGGCTTAACTGCAAATAGAAACAAAATAAATAAATCCCTGACTGGAAGGATAGACAGAAGATCAACAATACTATTAAACCATGGACATGTAAATACACGGTTAATGCTTTCCAGCCTGGCGAAGCTTAACAATGCTGTTGCTAACGACGCCATTGAAGCTAACTTAGCAACGGGACCTCACAGAGCTATGCTAAAAACCTTAGCTATCCATCTACGCCAGCCAGCCCTCATCTGCTCATCAACACCCGTGCTCACCTGCGTTCCAGCGATCGACGGAGCGACGAAGGACTTCACCCGATCATATATGCGGTCGGCGGCTAGCGTCGGCTAGCGCGTCTGCTATCCAAGTCAAAGTCCTCCTGGTTGTGTTGCTGCAGCCAGCCGCTAATACACCAATCCCACCTACAGCTTTCTTCTTTGCTGTCTCCATTGTTCATTAAACAAATTGTAAAAGATTCACCAACACAGATGTCCAGAATACTGTGGAATTTTGAGATGAAAACAGAGCTTTTTTGTATTGGATTCAAAGGTGTCCCAATACTTCCGTTTATCTAGTGACGTCACGCGCATACGTCATCATACATAGACGTTTTCAACCGGAAGTTTAGCGGGAAATTTAAAATGTCACTTTATAAGTTAACCCGGCCGTATTGGCATGTGTTGCAATGTTAAGATTTCATCATTGATATATAAACTATCAGACTGCGTGGTCGCTAGTAGTGGCTTTCAGTAGGCCTTTAATGTCCTGTCACAGCCAAATAAAGTAAAGCTCAGAAAATAAAAATGAGCTGCGGAGGTCTCATTCCTCCGGGTTCCTTGGACCACCAATGACGGACATGACAGCCTCGTTCATCTTTCTTAACGATGATTTATTTTGCAATAAATGTTCTTTTCAGTCCTTTCTGTCCGTCTCGCTCTCACTCTCGTTCGTGCTCTCGTTTTTCTGTTCCACCATCAACAACAACTCTCTTCGCCACTCGCTCCAACTTCTCCAACTTCTCAAGCCCCGTCCTACCATCTACGCACCTGTCGCCCATCTCGGAGCCGGCCCCGGCGTGCCCCGCCTCGCTGCAGGTCCGCAGCATTTTGACCTGAATGCGTCAGTTTTCTGCAAAATTGAATTCAGTTCATCAAAAAAATGCTATTACCAATCGTCTGCTTTAGGGTGTAGGGTATACCGGTATTAGTATAGTACCGCGATACTAATGAATCGTATTCGGTACTATAACGCCTCTAAAAAGAACCGGTCCCCCGTGCCCCCGCCCCTCTGTAGTCGTAACGTCGTGACATTGCTGGTTTACGAACAGAGGAGCATGTTCAGCAGCGCACAATCACTGAGTACTTACAAGTAGACACAGTGTGTAAACAGAAAAGGGAGAACGGACGCATTTTAGTGTAATTGTATTTATATTATCTTTATAAACTCAGGAAATATATCCCTGGATACATGAGGACTTTGAATATGACCAATGTATGATCCTGTAACGACTTGGTATCGGATTGATACCCAAATTTGTGGCATCATCCAAAACTAATGTAAAGTATCCAAACAAAAGAAGAATAAGTGATTATTACATTTGAACAGAAGTGTAGATCGAACATGTTAAAAGAGAAAGTAAACAGATATTAACAGTAAATGAACAAATAGATTAATAATTCATTTTTTACCACTTGTCCTTAATAATGTTGACAAAATAATAGGTAGATAAATGACACAATATGTTACTGCATATGTCAGCAGCTAAATTAGGAGCCTTTGTTTGTTGACTTACTACTAAAAGACAAGTTGTCTTGTATGTTCACTATTTTATTTAAGGACAAAATTGCAATAAGAAACATATATTTAAATTTATTAAGATATTTTTGTCAAAATAAAGCCAATAATGCCATTTTGTGTGGTCCCCCTTATTAAGAAAAGTATCGAAAAGTATCTAAATAATTTTGGTACTGGTACCGGTACCAAAATATTGGTATCGGGACAAAACTAGTAAGTATTATTGTGTGTTATAGGATATAATCCTAAATAGTAAAGTTAAGTGTTACAGACAATACAGTCGACTATAACACTACAATGCTAATATCAAAAACAAAGCTAAATACCAGAGAACTGTCTGGACAGGACCCATTGCCATGGAAACCTGACCGCAAGTATATACTTGTCTTAATTTGAGGGGGTTAAGGACTACAGTATTTATGTCTGTGAAAACAATGAGGAGCTCGAGTTTGTACATTTTTCCAGCGGCTTGGTGAATTTTCATGAGATAAACAAACACGCTGATTATGCAGATTCGGGACCTTCCGGGATCTTTATCTTCGATCTCCAACATTATTTATGGTAATGTCATCAGGCGTGCACTGACTTCCATCGTACATGAGTTTAAATTGTGAAAAAAAAACCACTTCTGGAACCATTTATTTGATCTTGGTCTCACTTTACACACAAACATGACGTTTCGTCAGTGGTGGGACATGTGCTTTACTCTACTGTAAATTTGCTTGTATTCATTAGCAGCAGCTGGACAAAGAAGTATCCTCAGTAAATATGGTTTCTGCTTAAATTGTGAAAAAAAAAAAACACTTCTTGAACCTTTTATCTTATCTTTGGTCTCACTTTACACACAAACATGACATTTCGTCAGTGGTGGGACATGTGCTCTACTCTACTGTACATTTGCTTGTATTCATTAGCAGCAGCTGGACAAACAAGTATCCTCAGTAAATATGGTTTCTGCTTAAATTGTGAAAAAAAAAACACTTCTGGAACCATTTATCTTATCTTGGTCTCACTTTACACACAAACATAACATTTCGTCAGTGGTGGGACATGTACTCTACTCTACTGTAAATGTGCTTGTATTCATTAGCATCAGCTGGACAAACAAGTATCCTCAGTAAATATGGTTTCTGCTTAAATTGTGGAAAAAAAAAACACTTCTTGAACCCTTTATCTTATCTTGGTCTCACTTTACACACAAACATGACATTTCGTCAGTGGTGGGACATGTACTCTACTGTAAATTTGCTTGTATTCATTAGCAGCAGCTGGTCAAACAAGTATCCTCAGTAAATACGGTTTCTGCTTAAATTGTGAAAAAAAAAAACCCAAAAAAACCACACTTCTGGAACCATTTATCTTATCTTGGTCTCACTTTACACACAAACATGACATTTCGTCAGTGGTGGGACATGTGCTCTACTCTACTGTACAGTTGCTTGTATTCATTAGCAGCAGCTGGTCAAACAAGTATCCTCAGTAATTATGGTTTCTGCTTAAATTGTGAAAAAAAAACACTTCTTGAACCCTTTATCTTATCTTGGTCTCACTTTACACACAAACATGACATTTCGTCAGTGGTGGGACATTTACTCTACTCTACTGTAAATTTGCTTGTATTCATTAGCAGCAGCTGGTCAAACAGGTATCCTCAGTAAATATGGTTTCTGCTTAAATGTTAAAAAAAAAAAAAAAAAAAAAAAAACACTTCTGGAACCATTTATCTTATCTTGGTCTCACTTTACACACAAACATGACATTTCGTCAGTGGTGGGACATGTGCTCTACTCTACTGTAAATGTGCTTGTATTCATTAGCAGCAGCTGGACAAACAAGTATCCTCAGTAAATATGGTTTCTGCTTAAATTGTGGAAAAAAAAACACTTCTTGAACCATTTATCTTATCTTGGTCTCACTTTACACACAAACATGACATTTCGTCAGTGGTGGGACATGTACTCTACTGTAAATTTGCTTGTATTCATTAGCAGCAGCTGGTCAAACAAGTATCCTCAGTAAATATGTTTTCTGCTTTAAATTGTGAAAAAACCAACCAAAAAACCCCACTTCTGGAACCATTTATCTTATCTTGGTCTCACTTTACACACAAACATGACATTTCGTCAGTGGTGGGACGTGTGCTCTACTCTACTGTAAATTTGCTTGTATTCATTAGCAGCAGCTGGACAAACAAGTATCCTCAGTAAATATGGTTTCTGCTTAAATTGTGGGAAAAAAAAAAGAAAAAAAAAACCCACTTCTGAAACCATTTATCTTATCTTGGTCTCACTTTACACACAAACATGACATTTCGTCAGTGGTGGGACATGTGCTCTACTCTACTGTACAGTTGCTTGTATTCATTAGCAGCAGCTGGACAAACAAGTATCCTCAGTAAATATGGTTTCTGCTTAAATTGTGGGGAAAAAAACACTTCTGGAACCATTTATCTTATCTTGGTCTCACTTTACACACAAACATGACGTTTCATCAGTGGTGGGACATGTGCTCTACTCTACTGTAAATGTGCTTGTATTCATTAGCAGCAGCTGGGCAAACAAGTATCCTCAGTAAATATGGTTTCTGCTTAAATTGTGGGGAAAAAAACACTTCTGGAACCATTTATCTTATCTTGGTCTCACTTTACACACAAACATGACGTTTCATCAGTGGTGGGACATGTGCTCTACTCTACTGTAAATGTGCTTGTATTCATTAGCAGCAGCTGGGCAAACAAGTATCCTCAGTAAATATGGTTTCTGATTAAACATTAAATACAAACACAGCATTAAAGAGCAAAAAAATAATAATAATCCTCATGATGTATGAGGTTGTGACCATTAAACCACCGTAAAAAGGCATCGTACGCTTACACAATGGGCATATCTCAGGTGTCCGTCTTTAAATGTATTTACTTACGTAAGGTGTTGGGAAAGAATCAAACACGCACACCAGCCAGCAGGTTAGGTGCTGGCGGACGTCCAAAAGTCATGAGTCACATCTCACAGACGGCAGATGGTGCGATAACTCAGCTCCTTGTTAACTTTGGCACAGAGCGGAGTGCCTTGCTGGAACCCATCCCAACCATCCATCCATGTTCCTCCTCCCATGCACCCAACACCTCCAGAGGCGTATCATAAAAAGGCATAAATCACGGGGAATAAAGTTTAGGCGCATACGGTGTTGAGAGAAAACAGGTTATTTTTAGACCGAGGAGGGAAAATGGGCCATATTTGTCTTCGTCCTACTTTTGTTATTGCAGTAAAATCGTTGTGCAGTCAAAGGTAGCATGCGACACTTGTCTGAAGCATGACATGCAGGTCAATGAACATTTGCATACAATATCGTTGATTCATTTTTATATGCAATGGAAAGGGAAAGAAACATTCCCCTAGAACAGGGGTCGGCAACCCAAAATGTTGGACCAAAAAATTTTTCAAAAATCTGTCTGGAGCTACAAAAAAATTTAAAGCCTGATATAAGAATTATAATGAAGGCAACACATGATGTAAGTGTCTATATTAGCTATATTAGCCGCACAGCCACAATTAAGCGTATTCCCGGGGCCAGAGCACCTGACATTGAAGCTAATCTTAGGGAGCTAACTGGCAACAGGCCTAGTAAACACGTACGACAGGCTAATCGCACCACTAGTTATGCAAACATAGTTGTACACGTTGGCTCCAATGACACTAGGATGAGACAGTCAGATATTACAAAGAGAAACATAGCCAGGACTTGTGATCTCGCTAGAAAGATGTCCAGGCATCGAGTAATTGTCTCTGTCCCCCTGCCTGCGAGAGGCAATGATGAGAGATATAGCAGATTAGTCTCGCTTAACAAGTGGCTGGCAATCTTCTGTAGACAACAGGGACTAACGTTTATTGATAATTGGCCCTCTTTCTGGGGCAAACCAGGCTTGCTGATGAGAGACGGCCTTCACCCTAACCAGGAAGGCGGCATCATCCTGACTAGCAACATAGATTTCTGTTTGAGTCACACTTGACTAACTACACTAGAGCAAGCCCGGTCACAGGCAATTACAGAGTCTGCTAGTCCGGGTGAGGAGTCAGTTAAGATAGAACTAGGCAGCGCCAGGCTGGATAATCCCTGCACACATAGCAATTCTCTTAGAATAATACACAACTCACATAATGTTTTTTCTGTAGTGACTGTGTCAGAGGTGGACATGCATTCTACTGAGGTGGCAAATTATGATGCGTTCAGTTTATCGCAGCACCAAGCAAACAATCTGAAAATTCCTGTCATATCAATTCCTAGATATGGTCGAAATTATTTAAAGTGCACTACGCATAATAAACGCAACATTATTAATATCGCTACTACGGATAATTTAAACTAAAACTCCTCAAAACAGCCCGGCAACACATGATGTAAGTGTCTATATCAGCTATATTAGCCTACTAATAAAATTACTTTAAAAAGCCTTATATAAGTGTTATAATGAAGGAAAACACATGATGTAAGTGTCTATATTAGCTATATTAGCCTACTATCAAAATGACTTTAAAAACCTTATATAAGTGTTATCATGAAGGCAACACATGATGTAAGTGTCTATATTAGCTATATTAGCCTATTATCAAAATTACTTTAAAAGCCTTATATAAGTGTTATAATGAAGGCAACACATGATGTAAGTGTCTATATTAGCTATAATAGCCTACTATCAAAATGACTTCAAAAGCCTTATATAAGTGTTATAATGAAGGCAACACATGATGTAAGTGTCTATATTAGCTATATTAGCCTACTATCAAAATGACTTTAAAAGTCCTATATAAGTGTTATAATGAAGGAAAACACATGATGTAAGTGTCTATATTAGCTATATTAGCCTACTATCAAAATGACTTTAAAAACCTTATATAAGTGTTATCATGAAGGCACCACATGATGTAAGTGTCTATATTATCTATATTAGCCTACTATCCAAATGACTGTAAAAGCCTTATATAAGTGTTATAATGAAGGCACCACATGATGTAAGTGTCTATATTATCTATATTAGCCTACTATCCAAATGACTGTAAAAGCCTTATATAAGTGTTATAATGAAGGCAACACATGATGTAAGTGTCTATATTATCTATATTAGCCTACTATCAGAATGACTGTAAAAGCCTTATATATGTGTTATAATGAAGGCAACACATGATGTAAGTGTCTATATTATCTATATTAGCCTACTATCCAAATGACTGTAAAAGCCTTATATAAGTGTTATAATGAAGGCAACACATGATGTAAGTGTCTATATTATCTATATTAGCCTACTATCCAAATGACTGTAAAAGCCTTATATAAGTGTTATAATGAAGGCAACACATGATGTAAGTGTCTATATTATCTATATTAGCCTACTATCAGAATGACTGTAAAAGCCTTATATACGTGTTATAATGAAGGCAACACATGATGTAAGTGTCTATATTATCTATATTAGCCTACTATCAGAATGACTGTAAAAGCCTTATATATGTGTTATAATGAAGGCAACACATGGTGTAAGTGTCTATATTAGCTATATTAGCCTACTATCAAAATTACTTTAAAAGCCTTATATAAGTGTTATAATGAAGGCAACACATGGTGTAAGTGTCTATATTAGCTATATTAGCCTACTATCAAAATTACTTTAAAAGCCGTATATAAGTGTTATAATGAAGGCAACACATGGTGTAAGTGTCTATATTAGCTATATTAGCCTACTATCAAAATTACTTTAAAAGCCTTATATAAGTGTTATAATGAAGGCAGCACATGGTGTAAGTGTCTATATTAGCTATATTAGCCTACTATCAAAATTACTTTAAAAGCCTTATATAAGTGTTATAATGAAGGCAACACATGGTGTAAGTGTCTATATTAGCTATATTAGCCTACTATCAAAGGCTGACGCAAATCTTCGTTACCAGAAATAATGTATTTTTTATTTTTATTCCACACATTTTTGCAACATTGGAAATCATTAGTAAAATGGAGGCTTTTCAGAGGGTGAGATAACTCCTGGAAATGACTGGCTTAGAATGGCCAAAGGTATACATGTGTGTGTCCAAGTTAAAGGAAAAAGCAGGCTGTCTTATTTTAATAGATTTATTACAATCTTTGGCAAGCTAAGTAATGTTTGCTGTGGTCTGGAACAACATGGCACACAAACAACTAAGAGAAATGCAGCCAATATTACATACAGATAATATGTCATGAGACATGCAAATATAAATTAAATACACAGAGGACATAAGTAAAGGATATTAAATGAGCTCAAATATACAAACGAGGCATAATGATGCAATACGTACATACAGCTAGCCTACATAGCATGTTAGCATCACTGTCATGCACTGACCAAATATCCCTGATTAGCACTCCAGCAAATCAATAACATCAACAAAACTCACCTTTGTGTATTCACGCACAGCATAAAACGTTTGGTGGACAAAATGAGACAAAGAAGAAGCGGCATAAAACACGTCTTTCTGTGGCAGCGTCGGAGAAAGTTGTGCATGTGAACAAACTACGGTGAGTTCAAGGATCGCTGAAATTAGTAGGACAAAACGGTACTTGCCAAATACTATCATCAGTGAAGCATGTATAACATAAACAGTGGAATTTCTAACAATTAGGAAGGTTTGTGTCATGTTTGTTCTCCCACAGAAAATATATTCAAAGAAAAACTTTTTTTCATTTCCACACATCTCTGGAAGAGGTCCAGGGAGCCACTAGGGCGGCGCTAAAGTTGCTGACCCCCGACCTAGAATAATGTCTTCACCGCTTCGGACAAGACAAATAATAACCATTGTGCACATTCCGGACCAGACGACAAATAGTCATTACCGCCCGTGTTATCAATCAAATGTACAGTGCACTGTCACTGGCTCCTTTCACGCATTCCAAATGACAGACATAACTTCAACCTGGCAAACGTCGGTCGTCTTGAGCAACTTCCCCAATCAATCACAGCTGTCAGAAGACTAGCACGCCTCTGTTCAGATTGATTGCACTCCTGCCGGTAGGAGCTGTCACTCGTCGAGTCAGGTGACGTCCGCACTGTCACTGCCGTGTTGCGGATGGGTATGATGGCAGTAATGAGAGAGAGAGACAGACAGACAGACAGACAGACAGACAGACAGACAGACAGACACATGCAGGTATAAGAGAAGGAAATCATTTTGTTCTACTTTGGCAAAACTTCTGAGTCTTCTAGAGAGCAGAAGCGCTGCTACCATTATAGCGTTTCACCAAGGCAAAATCCTCTGATTGATTGATTGATTGAGACTTTTATTGGTAGATTGCACAGTACAGTACGTATTCCGTACAATTGACCACTAAATGGTAACACCCGAATAAGTTTTTCAACGTGTTTAAGTCGGGGTCCACGTTAATCAATTCATGGTATAAATATATACTATCAGCATAATACAGTCATCACACAAGTTAAAGGCCTACTGAAATTATTTTTTTTTTATTGAAACGGGGATAGCAGATCTATTCTATGTGTCATACTTGATCATTTTGCGGTATTGCCATATTTTTGCTGAAAGGATTTAGTAGAGAACAACGACGATAAAGATCGCAACTTTTGGTATCTGACCAAAAAAAAGCCTTGCCCCCAAAGCCGGCCCGTGGCATAGGCCGTATAGGCAAATGCTAAGGGCGCCGTCCATCAGGGGGCGCCACGCCAGTGCCACAAATGTTGGAGAAAAAAAAGAAAAAAAAAAGTTGGTACTATTATTTCTAAATACATAAAACAATCCCACGTTAATTAAAATGCATAGTAAAGCCTATTTAATAGAACAACATTACGCCCCCCCTCCCCCGGCACGGTGCGCCCCCTCCCTTCCCGTATCGTGACTCTTTTTGGACGTCACCACATAAAAAAAATCAACACAAGAAGTCAAAACGGCCAAAACTGTCAGGTGCCCAGGGGAGAAAAGAAGAGGAGAAACGAGAAAAAGACAGAGGTAGCAGGTAGGTAACGTTAGCCTACATGAAATTATTTGTCTGTTACAGAATGTGATAGTAACCTGTCTTTTTAGCATTGATTGATTGATTGAGACTTTTATTAGTAGGTTGCACAGTGAAGTACATATTCCGTACAATTGACCACTAAATGGTAACACCCGAATAAGTTTTTCAACTTGTTTAAGTCGGGGTCCACTTAAATTGATTCATGATACAGATATATACTATCATATATACTATCATCATAATACAGTCATCACACAAGATAATCACATTGAATTATTTACATTATTTACAATCAGGAGTGTGGAGGGGGGGTGGGGTGGGGGGGTGGGGGGGGGTGGAGATATGGACATCAAGTAGTGGACATAGAGAGAGAGAGAGAGAGAGAGAGAGAGAGAGAGAGAGAGAGAGAGAGAGAGAGAGAGAGAGAGAGATCAGAAGGCATAAGAAAAAGAATCTGCATTTGATTGTTTACATTTGATTATTAGCAATCCGGGGAGGGTGTTAGTTTAGGGTTGTAGCTGCCTGGAGGTGAACTTTTATAGCGGTTTTGAAGGAGGATAGAGATGCCCTTTCTTTTATACCTGTTGGGAGCGCATTCCACATTGATGTGGCATAGAAAGAGAATGAGTTAAGACCTTTGTTAGTTCGGAATCTGGGTTTAACGTGGTTAGTGGAGCACCCCCTGGTGTTGTGGTTATGGCGGTCATTTACGTTAAGGAAGTAGTTTGACATGTACTTCGGTAGCATTAAGCTAATGTTACATGATTCGGCAATTGCTAATCAATAAATAGCTAGTTCTGTTTTAACGTCGGGTTAATATTGTGGAGGGGGCTAAATTGTTATGGAAAATAATAATGTAACGTTAGGTAATTACAGTACTTGGTGTACAGTAATTTGTAAGTCATTCTAGTTAATGCAATATTAAAAAGCACAAATAGAGAACTCTGTAGGATCCTCTTTTTTTGTAATATAGTTGTTAAAGTCATACTGGTTTGATATCTTGTTTTGTGCAGTGCCTTATTTATATTGTATTTTTAATTTATTTTATGCAACTTGTTGACACGTTTTATTTTGTGTTTATGTATGTAAAAAATATTGTATTTCATATATTCATTTTTTATTTTTTGTATTCATTTATTTATCCATATTTTTTTAAATCTTGTTAACTATTCTGATTGTTAATTTGCTTTCTTTAAGTAAAAAAAAGGTCAAAGACAAAAATATTCGGTTTCTTGTGAGTATATACACTTCACTGTCGATGTGGGGGGGCGCCACCTAAAATCTTGCCTAGGGCGCCAGATTGGTTAGGGCCGGGCCTGCTTGCCCCTACCGGAAGTAGCGTGACGTAGTCAGTTGAACATTTCCGCAAAGTTCCCTATTGTTTACAGTGATAGCGGCCAGAAGTGAGAGCGATTCGGACCGAGAAAGCGACGATTTCCCCATTAATTTGAAACGAGGATGAAAGATTTGTGGATGAGGAAAGTGCAAGTGAAGTACTAGTGGGGAGTGGAAGCGATTCAAATAGGGAAGATGCTGTGAGAGCCGGGGGTGACCTGATATTCAGCTGGGAATGACTACAACAGTAAATAAACACAAGACATATATATACTCTATTAGCCACAACACAACCAGGCTTATATTTAATATGCCACAAATGAATCCCGCATAAAAACACCTAGGTGTTTGTTATGCTAGCTCCTAGCTCCTAGCTACTAGCGCCCGTCCATATAACCCGCCAATACAATTCAAACACCTGCACAACACACACAATCAGTCAGTCCAAAGGACCGTTCACCTAACCCAAGGTTCATAAAGCTTATATATTTACCCAAAGTTACGTACGTGACATGCACGTACGGGCAAGCGATCAAATGTTTGGAAGCGCAGCTGCGTACTCACGGTACCGCGTCTGTGTATCCAAATCAAAGTAATCCTGGTAAGAGTCTGTGTTGTCCCAGTTCTCTACAGGCGTCTGTGTATCGAAGTCAAAGTCCTCCTGGTAAGAGTCTCTGTTGTCCGAGTTCTTCGATTTTGACTGCATCTTTCGGGAATGTAAACAATGAAACACCGGCTGTGTTGTGTTGCTGACTTCCCTCGCCAAATACTCCGCTTCGCACCGACAACTTTCTTCTTTGCTTGCTCAGCTTCTTTCTCCATAATGCAATGAACAAATTGCAACAGATTCACCAACACAGATGTCCAGAATACTGTGGAATAATGAGATGAAAACAGAGCTAGTTTGTATTGGCTTCAATGGGGGAGCCATACCTCTGTTTCACTGGCTACGTCACGCGCATACGTCATCATCCAAAGGAGTTTTCAACCGGAAGTTTAGCGGGAAGTTTAAAATTGCACTTTATAAGTTAACCCGGCCGTATTGGCATGTGTTGCAATGTTAAGATTTCATCATTGATGTATAAACTATCAGACTGCGTGGTCGGTAGTTGTGGCTTTCAGTAGGCCATTAATCATCATCAGAGTATATACATTGAATTATTTACATTATTTACAATCCGGGGAGGTGGGATGTGGAGGGGGTTGGGTTAGGTTTGGTTGATATCAGCACTTCAGTCATCAACAATTGTATCATCAGATAAATGGACATTGAAACAGTGTAGGTCTGACTTGGTAGGATATGTACAGCGAGCAGTGAACATAGTGAGCTCAGAAAGCATAAGAACAAGTATATACATTTGATTATTTACATGTGGTTATTTACAATCCGGGGAGGTGGTGAGAGAAGTCAGTTGGAGGAAGTAATGTCTTGAAGATGAGTTACAGTAATGTGTTTTGACTAGTGTTGTCCTGATATTAATGTTATTTTGATACTTTTCGGTACTTTTCTAAATAAAAGGGACCACAAAAAATGGCATTATTGGCTTTATTTTAACAAAAAATCTTACGGTACATTAAACATATGTTTATTATTGCAAGTTTGTCCTTAAATAAAATAATGAACATACAAGACAACTTGTCTTTTATTAGTAAGTAAACAAACAAAGACTCCTAATTTAGCTGCTGACGAATGCAGAAACATTTTGTGTCATTTATCTACCTATTATTTTGTCAACATTATTAAAGGCCTACTGAAATGATTTTGATGAATTTTTATTCAAACGGGGATAGCAGATGCATTCTATGTGTCATACTTGATCATTTCGCGATATTGCCATATTTTTGCTGAAAGGATTTAGTAGAGAACATCGACGATAAAGTTCGCAACTTTTGGTCGCCGATAAAAAAAAGCCTTGCCTATACCGGAAGTAGCGTGACGTCACCGGAGGAAGGACTCATCTCAGCGATTCGGACCGAGAAAGCGACGATTACCCCATTAATTTGAGTGAGGATGAAAGATTTGTGGATGAGGAACGTGAGAGTGAAGGAGTACAGTGCAGTGCAGGACGTATCTTTTTTCACTCTGACCGTAACTTAGGTACAAGGGCTCATTGGATTCCACACTTTCTCCTTTTTACGGTGAAGACCTCAACGGCGGAGCAGGCGGAAGACGGTAGATTTAAGAACTGCAATGGCGGGAGAAGGCTGCAGCGAAAAGGGTCCTCAGTCGTCTTGGACTCCATGCCACTGGACCCTGACCCGATTCTGTCAAGGATCGTGTGGTGACTGTCTGTGCACCAGTCTCCCCACGTTAAACAAAGTCACGCACAGGCATCCTCCATAAAGGGATACACCCATACCAGGAGGATCGTCATACTCGTTCGAGTGACCGCCGATGATGATAGTACCGAATATGATTCATCAGTATTGCGATACTATACTAATACTGGTGTACCGTACAACCCTAATTCCAAACAAATTCTTAAACAGGGCGGTATTTCATTCGGTGAGATGCGACCGAGAAAGCGACGATTACCCCATTAATTTGAGCGAGGATGAAAGATTTGTGGATGAGGAAAGTGAGAGTGAAGGACTACAGTGCAGTGCAGGACGTTTTTTTTTTTCGCTCTGACCGTAACTTAGGTACAAGCTGGCTCATTGGATTCCACACTTTCTCCTCTTTCTATTGTGGATCACGGATTTGTATTTTAAACCACCTCGGATACTATATCCTCTTGAAAATGAGAGTCGAGAACGCGAAATGGACATTCACAGTGACTTTTATCTCCACGACAATACATCGGCGAAGCTCTTTAGCTACTGAGCTAACGTGATAGCATCGGGCTCAAATGCAGATAGAAACAAAAGAAATAAACCCCTGACTGGAAGGATAGACAGAAGATCAACAATACTATTAAACCATGGACATGTAAATACATCGTTAATAATTTCCAGCTTGGCGAAGCTTAACAATGCTGTTGCGGCGGGCGTTGTAGCTTTCGATGACACCCCGGCCGCCATCAGAGTCGGCAAGAAACATATATTTCCCCAAAGTTACGTACGTGACATGCACATATCGACACGCACGTACGGGCAAGCGATCAAATGTTTGGAAGCCAAAGCTGTACTCACGGTAGCACGTCTGCTATCCATCTCAAAGTCCTCCTGGTTGTGTTGCTGTAGTCCGCCGCTAATACACCGATCGCACCTACAGCTTTCTTCTTTGCAGTCTCCATTGTTCATTAAACAAATTGCAAAAGATTCACCAACACAGATGTCCAGAATACTGTGGAATTTTGGGATGAAAACAGAGCTTTTTGTATTGGATTCAATGGGTCCGAATACTTCCGTATCAACCATTGACGTCACGCGCATACGTCATCATACATAGACGTTTTCAACCGGAAGTTTAGCGGGAAATTTAAAATGGCACTTTATAAGTTAACCCGGCCGTATTGGCATGTGTTGCAATGTTAAGATTTCATCATTGATATACAAACTATCAGACTGTGTGGTTGCTAGTAGTGGCTTTCAGTAGGCCTTTAGGTACAAGTGGTAGGAAATTAATTATTAATCTACTTGTCATTTACTGTTAATATCGGATTACTTTCTCTTTTAACATGTTCTATCTACACTTCTGTTAAAATGTAATAATCCCTTATTCTTCTGTTGTTTGGATACTTTACATTAGTTTTGGATGACACCACAAATGTGGGTATCAATCCGATACCAAGTCGTTACAGGATCATACAATGGTCATATTCAAAGTCCTCATGTGTCCAGGGACATATTTCCTGAGTGTATAAACATAGTATCAATTTAAAATGTGTCGCTCATCTCTTATTCAAAAAAGGGGAATATATATGCACTTAACATGTTTGTGAAACACGGTTACATCACGCTCATGTAAACAAACAGTTTTTCTAAACAAACCCATTCAAGGGGGAAAGCAGAGGCTGCCTGATAGTTTTTGCCGTTCGACTGTTCCGTCCTGGTTTTATTCAACGTGCTGTTTAGCGTCTTCCATGTTGACTTGTTTGGTTCTGCAGCCTGTCACTTCACTTCCATTTGCACATTTGTGACGGAATCTCAGACTGCCTGTTTCAGGGATTTGGAGTCATTCAGCACCGCAGATTAATGGTTAACGGTGTTAAAATGTGTCATCAGATTAATAATGATAATGGATTATTCTGCAATACTATGTTCAATTCTGAGTTTTTCAGAATGTTACACGTCAGCAAGCAGTCAATCACTTACTAGGGATTTTACAGGGTTGATTACCGCTTGTGCAAACTGCTTTGCTCCGCTTCCTGTATGCTACTGTCAGAGCAATGCCGAGACAACACATTCAAATAGAAAGCGTTTACAGTATGTTGCATCATCTGGTTTGAACTGGTCTTATTCAAAGTCCTCATGTGTCCACGGACATATTTCCTGACTTTATAAACATAATATGAATTTTTTTTTAAACAAAAGATGATGTTGTGATTAGGGATGTCCGATAATATCGGCTATAAATGCGTTAAAATGTAATATCGGAAATTATCGGTATCGTTTTTTTTTATTATCTGTATAGGGGTTTTTTTTTGTTTTTTTTTATTAAATCAACATAAAAAACACAAGATACACTTACAATTAGTGCACCAACCCAAAAAACCTCCCTCATCCCATTTCTTTCTGTTATCAATATTCTGCTTCCTACATTATATATCAATATATATCAATAGTTCACAGTAGCACTATACATAATCACAATACCAGGGCATCCAGTGAGGGGCATTTTGTACTCCCTTGTCCCAGGAAGAATGCTTTGCGGAAATCTTTTATTTATAGATCTTTATCGCTCTGGAATAACCTGCCTCGAATTCTCACCAGCATTGAAAGTAAACAGTTTTTTAAAAAGAGAGTAATATTTTATCTGAGTTTTTAAATTAGTTTGCTCATTAATGATTTGTTTGTTATATTTATATGGTAATTATTATTCTGTGACTGTATATTGTTTGCTTGTTTTTTTATTGATGCTTTTATTTTTTTCTGTATTGTGTAGTTATAATTATATGCTTTTACTTGTAATTGTATTGAATTGTGGACCCCAGGAAGACTAGTGGGTTGTTGAGGCAACCAGCTAATGGGGATCCTTAATAAAAATTAAAAAAAATCAAATAAAATACCGTCTGCAAGGGATACAGTCCGTAAGCACACATGATTGTGCGTGCTGCTGGTCCACTAATAGTACTAACCGTTAACAGTTAATTTTACTCATTTTCATTCATTACTAGTTTCTATGTAACTGTTTTTATATTGTTTTACTTTCTTTTTTATTCAAGAAAATGTTTTTAATTTAGTTATCTTATTGTATTTTTTTTTTTTTAAGTACCTTATCTTCACCATACATGGTTGTCCAAATTAGGCATAATAATGTGTTAATTCCACGACTGCATATATCGGTTGATATCGGTATCGGTTGATATCGGTATCGGTAATTAAAGAGTTGGACAATATCGGAATATCGGATATCGGCAAAAAGCCATTATCGGACATCCCTAGTTGTGATGCCAAAAAATATTGACGTAACCATAGTAGTATCGATTAGATACGCTATCGTACTTGGTATCATTACAGTGGAGTTTGTTTACATTGTGACGCCGGTGAGCTACGGTGTGTAGTGAAGCATGTTTAGCTATTCCTCGTCCTGCAGGGATGATACCTGTAAGAACCTTACTTTGTCGCCATGGAGGCGAGAATTAGTGATTTATAAGTAGCTAAAACACTGTTGACGGCGGATGGACGTTAGCCGCTAGCTAGCTAGCCATGTCTTAAAGCACCTCTTCCTGAGGGCGTTTCAGTGTTATAACTTCACCTTTATCGTTAGTTTTTAAGCCAAAATGCGTCCGTTCTCCCTTTTCCGTCACACTGTGTCTGCTTGTAAGTACTCCGTGTGTGTGCGCTGCCGAACATGCTCCTCTGCTCGTAAACCAGCAATGACAGGACATGACGACGACGGGGGTGCGGTATAGTAGTAGTGTCCTGGGCATGACGTTAAAGTGCATCCGGCAGTGGAGGCTCCTCTATGGGGTCTTAGGGCACTAGGAGGTTAACCCCTTTACTATTGTTACCCCATGTGGTCCTTGGCAAAGGCCTAGTACCCGACTGTCCCCTAGCCAGGGATACGGTGAAGACCTCAACGGCGGGGCACGCCGAAGACAGTAGATTTAAAGGCCTACTGAAATGATTTTTTTTTATTTAAACGGGGATAGCAGATCCATTCTATGTGTCATACTTGATCATTTCGCGATATTGCCATTTTTTGGCTGAAAGGATTTAGTAGAGAACATCGACGATAAAGGTCGCAACTTTTGGTCGATGATAAAAAAAAAAGCCTTGCCTGTACCGGAAGTAGCGTGACGTCGCAAGTTGAAGAGCTCCTCACATTTCCCCATTGTTTACACCAGCAGCGAGAGCGATTCGGACCGAGAAAGCGACGATTACCCCATTCATTTGAGCCAGGATGAAAGATTCGTGGATGAGGAACATGAGAGTGAAGGACTAGAGTGCAGTGAAGGACGTATCTTTTTTCGCTCTGACCGTAGCTTAGGTACAAGCTGGCTCATTGGATTCCACACTTTCTCCTTTTTACGGTGAAGACCTCAACGCGGAAGACGGTAGATTTAAGAACTGCGATGGCGGAAGAAGGCTGCAGCGAAAAGGGTCCTCAGTCGTCTTGGACTCCATGCCACTGGACCCTGACCCGATTCTGTCAAGAATCGTGTGGTGACAACAATCTCCCCACGTTAAACTAAGTCACGCACAGGCATCCTCCATAAAGGGATACACCCCTACCAGGAGGATCGTCATACTCGTTCGAGTGACCGCCGATGATGATAGTACCGAATATGATTCATCAGTATCGCGATACTTTACTAATACCGGTATATTGTCCCACCCTAATTCTAAACAAATTCTTAAACAGGGCGGTATTTCATTCGGTAAGATGCGGCGAGACACAGTGAGCCACCAAAATATGCTCACCACATACACTACCGTTCAAAAGTTTGGGGTCACATTGAAATGTCCTTATTTTTGAAGGAAAAGCACTGTACTTTTCAATGAAGATAACTTTAAACTAGTCTTAACTTGAAAGAAATACACTCTATACATTGCTAATGTGGTAAATGACTATTCTAACTGCAAATGTCTGCTTTTTGGTGCAATATCTACATAGGTGTATAGCATACTTGCCAACCCTCCCGTTTTTAGCGGGAGAATCCCGTTATTCAGCGCCTCTCCCGACAACCTCCCGGCAGAGATTTTCTCCCGACAAACTCCCGGTATTCAGCCGGAGCTGGAGGCCACGCCCCCTCCAGCTCAATGCGGACCTGAGACTGAGTGGGGACAGCCTGTTCTCACGTCCGCTTTCCCACGATATAAACAGCTTGCAAGTTCCAAAACGAATGGAAACAAGAATTTCAGTTCA
This sequence comes from Entelurus aequoreus, assembly GCF_033978785.1. Lineage (NCBI taxonomy): Eukaryota > Metazoa > Chordata > Actinopteri > Syngnathiformes > Syngnathidae > Entelurus > Entelurus aequoreus. The sequence continues at coordinate 80,252,620 of NC_084736.1, forward strand.
TCCAGGACAGTTGGAAGGGGAAGGTGTATGTTGCCTGTAAATATGTAGAACAGACTTCTCCATTGAACACGGTGGCCGAAATGATGTACTCATCATGAACAGAGAAGTTAAACAGGACAATACTGCCATCTAATGGATAGATAATTCAAGTATTTCTTTTATGTAAATAAAATAAATATATATATATATAGCTACAATTCACTGAAAGTCAAGTATTTCATACATATATATATATACATATATTTATATACATATATATATATATATATATATATGTATATATATACACTACCGTTCAAAAGTTTGGGGTCACCCAAACAATTTAGTGGAATTGCCTTCATTTCTAAGAACAAGAATAGACTGTTGAGTTTCAGATGAAAGTTCTCTTTTTCTGGCCATTTTGAGCGTTTAATTGACCCCACAAATGTGATGCTCCAGAAACTCAATCTGCTCAAAGGAAGGTCAGTTTTGTAGCTTCTGTAACGAGCTAAACTGTTTTCAGATGTGTGAACATGATTGCACGAGGGTTTTCTAATCATCAATTAGCCTTCTGAGCCAATGAGCAAACACATTGTACCATTAGAACACTGGAGTGATAGTTGCTGGAAATGGGCCTCGATACACCTATGTAGATATTGCACCAAAAACCAGACATTTGCAGCTAGAATAGTCATTTACCACATTAGCAATGTATAGAGTGTATTTCTTTAAAGTTAAGACTAGTTTAAAGTTATCTTCATTGAAAAGTACAGTGCTTTTCCTTCAACAATAAGGACATTTCAATGTGACCCCAAACTTTTGAACGGTAGTGTATATGTATATATATATATATATGGAATACTCGAGTTGGTGAATTCTAGCGGTAAATAACCACGCCCCAAACCACGCCCCCCACCCCCCACCCCCCGATATTGGAGGTCTCAAGGTTGGCAAGTATGGTGTATAGAGGCCCATTTCCAGCAACTATCACTCCAGTGTTCTAATGGTACAATGTGTTTGCTCATTGGCTCAGAAGGCTAATTGATGATGAGAAAACCCTTGTGCAATCATGTTCACACATCTGAAAACAGTTTAGCTCGTTACAGAAGCTACAAAACTGACCCTCCTTTGAGCAGATTGAGTTTCTGGAGCATCACATTTGTGGGGTCAATTAAACGCTCAAAATGGCCAGAAAAAGAGAACCTTCATCCGAAACTCGGCAGTCTATTCTTGTTCTTAGAAATGAAGGTTATTCCACAAAATTGTTTTGGGTGACCCCAAACTTTTGAACGGTAGTGTATATATATATATATATGAAATATATATGGAATACTCGAGTTGGTGAATTCTAGCTGTAAATAACCACGCCCCCAACCACGCCCCCCGCCCCCAACACCCCCAACACTCCCCACCTCCCGATATTGGAGGTCTCAAGGTTGGCAAGTATGGTGTATAGAGGCCCATTTCCAGCAACTATCACTCCAGTGTTCTAATGGTACAATGTGTTTGCTCATTGGCTCAGAAGGCTAATTGATGATTAGAAAACCCTTGTGCAATCATGTTCACACATCTGAAAACACTTTAGCTCGTTACAGAGGCTACAAAACTGACCTTCCTTTGAGCAGATTGAGTTTCTGGAGCATCACATTTGTGGGGTCAATTAAACGCTCAAAATGGCCAGAAAAAGAGAACCTTCATCCGAAACTCGACAGTCTATTCTTGTTCTTAGAAATGAAAGCTATTCCACAAAATTGTTTGGGGGTGACCCCAAACTTTTGAACGGCAGTGTATATATATATATATATGAAATATATATGGAATACTCGAGTTGGTGAATTCTAGCGGTAAATAACCACGCCCCCAACCACGCCCCCCGCCCCCAACTCTCCCCCCACCCCCCACCCCCCGATATTGGAGGTCTCAAGGTTGGCAAGTATGGTGTATAGAGGCCCATTTCCGGCAACTATCACTCCAGTGTTCTAATGGTACAATGTGTTTGCTCATTGGCTCAGAAGGCTAATTGATGATTTGTGCAATCATGTTCACACATCTGAAAACAGTTTAGCTCGTTACAGAGGCTACAAAACTGACCCTCCTTTGAGCAGGTTGAGTTTCTGGAGCATCACATTTGTGGGGTCAATTAAACGCTCAAAATGGCCAGAAAAAGAGAACTTTCATCTGAAACTCGACAGTCTATTCTTGTTGTTAGAAATGAAGGCTATTCCACAAAATTGTTTTGGGTGACCCCAAACTTTTGAACGGTAGTGTATGTTTCAGGGAACTCAAACCTATTCAGCGGTGTCATTTAGGCAGCTGTTGAGGGAATGAAACACAAGCAACAAATGCATCTCAGTTGCACGTTGCACGGCAACCTCAGTAGGCTACATGCGGACCACCAAGTCGTGACCTTCAAATGTGTGCGATGCGTTGAACACTTCTCCGTAACCTCGGGTCGACACAAGGCTCATTTGTAATGCTCCAAATCTCCCAGTACATTTACGTCCTGATGACTATCAGACCAACAGAGATGCAGGTCTGCTCGTTTTTTTTTTTGTTCCACAGGCAAAAACGTTTAAAGTTCTCCACGGCGCAGCCCTGGCGGATATTTTGTTACATCATGCTCCTTCAATGGTCTCGGATTTAAAAACAACTTTCCAGCTGAGCAATCCTCGCATTAACATGTCATTCAGTTTTGATGAGTTCCATATGCAAAAATAAAATCACGCAGAGACCTCTGATCAGAGAAATAAAATCATACGTATTTTCCGTCACGCCTCGCTGAGCGTGGCGCGGTGCAACGCGGTGGTGTGCTTCAAGGAAAACAAATACTACGTCTCAGTACACGGATGTGTTTGTGCCTGCTGCTTCCATGGGAATCACATGAGTGTTGTAGTGGCGCAAAATCAACTCTTTTTCTGTTATTTCTTTTCAAACAGATTTACGTTCCTATCGTCTTGGCCGTGGCGAGGACGTGATTCGTCATTTTCAAAGGTTGCGTCGTTCCCTGCGGCCGTGTTGAAACACTGGGTGGTCGCTTCGCTTCCACTTTTTTCCGACTTTAAACCACACTGACTAGAAAGTTTGTTTTATAGGTTAATATTGTCTAATAGCTGGATGATACTCGCTCGCATCCTGCCTGAGAACATGTCTACATTAACCCGGATAACTCCTTAAACGAATAAGTATTTAGCCTAAGCCCTGTTTCAGCCACACTAAACCATCGTTTAAGGCAGGGGTCGGCAACCTTTACCACTCAAAGAGCCATTTTGACCAGTTTCACAAATTAAAGTAAACAATGGGAGCCACAAAACTCTTTTAAATTTAAAATTAAAATAACACTGCATACAAAGTTTTTTTTTGCTTTGTGCTACGTATAAACCAGGGGTCTCAGACGCGCGGCCCGCACCTTAATATGAAAATTTAATGTTAGTGCGGCCCGCAAGTTTTATATGAATGGCGCTTGACAACAACCCTCCCGATTTTTGCGGGAGACTCCCGAATTTCAGGGCAACTATTCTCTCGAAGTCTGCGATTTTTCACCCAAACAACAATAATAAGGGCGTACCGTGATGGCAGAGCATTTAATGCCCTCTACAGCCTGTACAAACAGCATGCCAACCCAGCCACATGTTGTATGCAGCTTCTGTTTGCACACATAAGTGACAGCAAGGCATACTTGGTCAACAGCCACACAGGTCACACTGAGGGTGTCCGTATAAACAACTTTAACACTGTTACAAATATGCGCCGCACTGTGAACCCACACCAAACAAGAATGACAAACACATTTCGGGAGAACATCCGCACCGTAACACAACATAAACACAACAGAACAAATACCCAGAATCCCATGCAGCTCTAACTCTTCCGGGCTACATTATACACCCCCGCTACCACCAAACCCCGCCCACCTCAACCGACGCACGGAGGGGGGGGGGGGGTTGATGTGTGGGGGAGCAGGGTTAGGGTGGTAGCGGGGGTGTATAATGTAGCCCGGAAGAGTTAGGGCTGCATGGGATTCTGGGTATTTGTTCTGAAGAGTTAGGGCTGCATGGGATTCTGGGTATTTGTTCTGTTGTGTTTATGTTGTGTTACGGTGCAGATGTTCTCCAGAAATGTGTTTGTCATTCTTGTTTGGTTTTGGTTCACAGTGTGGCGCATATTAGTAAGAGTGTTAAAATTGTTTTATATGGCCGCCGTCAGTGTAACCTGTGTGGCTGTTGACCAAGTATGCCTTGCTGTCACTTGGTTGTGCAAGCAGAAGCTGCATACAACATTTAGCAAGGGTGGCACACTGTTTGTACAGGATGTAGAGGGCATTAAATGCTGTGTCATCACGGTCAACCCTTATTATTGTTGTTAGGGTGCCGCGGGTTGCCGACCCCTGGTTTAAGGTGATCCCCTCCTTGGATCATTTTTTACACGGTTTTTTACACAGGTAAGTGCGCCGTGTATTTCTTGAATCTCCGGCTCTTAGCTTTATATGGACTCATCAAACGTTTACAAACTGAGTTCGGAGAGGAAGTGACCGCCAGAAAGCCAGCTTCATAATAAAGCGGTTTCGTAACTCGGAGCTAACCACTGGAAATATGGAGGCCAGTCATCCAGACATGCCCGTGTTTCTCCTTCTTCTTCTAATAATAATAATAATGATATATTTTATTTGTAAAAAGCACTTTACATTGAGTAAACAACCTCAAAGTGCTACAGTGCGTTAAAAAAATTAAAATAAAACGATAATAAAAAATAAATTAAAATAAAAACTAGAACAGCCAAATAGCTAGAAGGCGTTTTTAAAAAGAAGGATTTTTAAGCCTTTATTAAAAGCATCCACAGTCTGTGGTGCCCTCAGGTGGTCAGGGAGAGCGTTCCACAGATTGACAGCGGCGGAGCACAATTGTTCGTAGCTTTGTTCTCGGAGGTTAGTCTATCCGTAGCGGAGGTGTCGAGTGGAGGATTTGGGGGTGAGTAGTTCTTTGAGGTAGAGGGGGGGCATTTCCATGGAGGCACTGGTGGGTTAGTAGGGAGACTTTGTATTCAATCCTAAATGGAACAGGAAGCCAGTGAAGGGATTTGAGAATTGGTGTGATATCGTCATATTTCCGCACTCTCATCAGGATCCTAGCAGCACTATTCTGTATGTATTGTGGCTTCCGGATGTTCTTGCTGGGGATCCCGACAAGAAGTGCGTTGCAGTAGTCCAGCATCTACATGTACAGACGCTTGTGGAAATCACACATGAATACCTAAAGAAAAAGCGATTGCAGCTATTTGGGATACAACACTTCTCAGACGGCAAGAGAACTTTCCAATGTCCGGGTCAGCTGTGATTCTACTTAGCGAAAAACTTTGTCCATTTGTCGAAAGGAGAGACAACGTGAATGCGGGCTCCCGTGGACGTGATAAAAAAAAAGGTGGCGTGTGCTTTGTATTACCTGGCCGTCGAGAGAAGACTACGGAAAACATCGAATGCATTTGGACTGGCAAAGCAGACTGTATCAGTTATTGTCCGTCTAGGTCCAGAGTATATAAAGTCACCAAAAATGAATGGACAATGAAGGTGAAGGCAAAAGAGTGAGGAGTGTCCTGACCAGATATCTAGATCCCTAGATTGATTGTAGTAAAATGTTCTTTATCACATTGTTTACTTCCACGTGTCCATTAAAGTTTTGATTAATTAATGATGTTTCAGGTGGGATTCACTACAATAGGGCCCCACATCACACTGGATTCCAGTTAATTGAAATACCACAACACTGTATATTGTTCAGATTGTCACGACTGGGTTTTCGCAGCTTACTGCGGGGTTCGTTCTCCCGGGATGCCGACGGACCACTCCGGACAAAGCGTGCAGGTAGGAACATGATTTATTCCTCAAAATAGCAAAGTAGTACAAAAAACGGAAAACAAGTCGGACTCAAAGCTAATGCTACTACTTAGCATGGACTGTGGACAAGGAATACTCACTAACTGTGGCATGAACAAACAAAACTTACGTGGAAGGTTGCATGAAGCAAACAACCACGCCAGGCCGACTGACCGGCAAAGGCAGGCTTAAATAATGCCTCTGATTAGTGCTCGGGAAGCAGGTGAGCGGGCGAACTGTCACACCACTATGCAAAAAAAACAACCTCATTCTCAATTCCATGGAGCTGATTGTTGATTTCAGGAAAAAAAAACACTGAGCTCATCCAGCCCATCCACATCATGGGAGAGGAGGTGGAAAGGGTCTCGGAGTGCAAGTTCCTGGGCGTGAACATCTCAAGCAACATGACCTGGAAAAGCAACACCAGTGAACTCCAGAAAAAAAAGGTCAGCAAAGACTGTATTTTCTGAGAAGGCTGAGGAAAATAGATCTGGCTGATAACCTGCTCGTGTCCTTCTATCGCTGCTCCGTTGAGTCAATACTGACCTACGGCACCTCCGTGTGGTTTTCTAGCTGCACGGTGGCAGAGAGAACGAGATTACAGGGGGTCATAAACACGGCCCAGAAGATCACTGCATGTCCTCTTACATCTCTAGAGGACCTGCATAAGAGACACTGCAACAGGAGAGCAAACAGCATCCTCAGGGACTCATCCCACCCAGGTCACCACTGGCTCGAACTCTTGCCCTCAGGGAGGCGTTACAAGACCATCAAAGCAAGGACAAATAGACTGAAAAACAGTTTCTATCCCAGAGCTGTTATTGCCCTAAACTCTGCACTTACCTGAACACTCACCACTTTATTACTTGCTTACCTCTGATAAAGATCTACTGTGCAATATGGTTTTTTTTTAACATTTTATTATATTTTTAAATTTTAAATTGTTTTATTATTGTTGTTGCTGTCTAAGACTATTTTATGTAGGTTTGTTAAAAAAGCACTGAGCTGGATTGCTGTCCAATTTCGTTGTTTCCATACAACGACAATAAAGGTATTCTGATTCTGATTCTGAACACTAATCAGAGGCAGGTGGAAATAATGAGTAACCATGGTAACTTAAACAAACAAGGGTGCACAAAAACAGGGACTATTGGAGTCCAAAACTAACAGAACATAACAGAACATGATCCGGACTACGGACATAAGTTACATTTAATTTAAGAACTTGCACACAAAGCAACACTGGAGGTGACTATGACGTGCGCATTTTCCGCGCATTCGTAGTAGTTCGCGTTGCGCCGGCGGACGGAGGGGGGCCGGGGTCTTAAACGACCATTGTGTGTGTGTGTGTGGACAAGGATAAGGTTAGGTGGGATTAGTGTTGAAGGGGCCTGAATCCAACACATTCATATCATACTGCAACGACAAATAAGTGAAACGTTTCCTTTCCTCGACCAAGCCACACCCTGATTTTCAGAGTTAACAGTCAAGTTCCGGGTCACTCAAGTTGGCGGGTGGAGACATCCTTCTTCCTTTGTGACAGATATCACAAATGGAAAAACGAGACGGACGAGATTTCCCCAGAAAGAGTTCCTTGAGTGGCTTGCAGTTGCCACTGCAAGACAATTGAATGCAAGCTTTTGAATGATGTCATCTTATTTTTTTTCATGGTTCTATTTCTGTGTTCAATTGTATTAATTGTAACTCTATTTTACATATTCTCAACGCTGTTAAAGGCCTACTGAAATGAGATTTTCTTATTTAAACGGGGATAGCAGATCCATTCTATGTGTCGTACTTGATCATTTCGCGATATTGCCATATTTTTGCCGAAATGATTTAGTAGAGAACATTGACGATAAAGTTCGCAACTTTTGGTCGCTGATAAAAAAAAAAGCCTTGCCTGTACCGGAAGTAGCGTGACGTCACAGGTTGAAGAGCTCCTCACATCTGCATATTGTCTACACCAGCAGCGAGAGCGATTCGGACCGAGAAAGCCACGATTACCCCATTAATTTGAGGGAGGATGAAAGATTTGTGGATGAGGAAAGTGACAGTGAAGGATTAGAGTGCAGTGCAGGACGCCAGGGTGTATCTTTTTTCGCTCTGACCGTAACTTAGGTACAAGCTGGCTCATTGGATTCCACACTTTCTCCTTTTTCTATTGTGGATCACGGATTTGTATTTTAAACCACCTCGGATACTATATCCTCTTGAAAATGAGAGTCGAGAACGCGAAATGACTTTTATCTCCACGACAATACATCGGCGGAACACTTTAGCTTCGGAGCTAACGTGATAGCATCGTGCTTAACTGCGGATAGAAACAGAAGAAACCTGCCCCTGACTGGAAGGATAGACAGACGATCAACAATACTATTATTACTTCTACTATCAGGAGACACCGAACCAAACACTGGACCTGTAACCACACGGTTAATGCCGTCCAGCCTGGCGAAGCCTAGCAATGCTGTTGCTAACGACGCCATTGAAGCCAACTTAGCTACGGGACCTCGACAGAGCTATGCTAAAAACATTAGCTCTCCACCTACGCCAGCCCTCATCTGCTCATCACCACCCGTGCTCACCTGCGTTCCAGCGATCGACGGCGCGACGGAGGACTTCACCCGATCATCGGTGCAGTCGGCGGCTAGCGTCGGATAGCGCGTCTGCTATCCGACTCAAAGTCCTCCTGGTTGTGTTGCTGCAGCCAGCCGCTAATACACCGATCCCACCTACAGCTTTCTTCTTTGCAGTCTCCATTGTCCATTAAACAAATTGCAAAAGATTCACCAACACAGATGTCCAGAATACTGTGGAACTATGTGGTGAAAACAGACGACTTAAGCTGGCCACCGTGCTATTCCAAAATGTCTGCTTCAACCCGTGACGTCACGCGCAAACGTCATCATACCGAGACGTTTTCAGCCGGATATTTCGCGGGAAATTTAAATTAATTAAATTTTGAGATGAAAACAGAGCTTTTTGTATTGGATTCAATACTTCCGTCATCATACATAGACGTTTTCAACCGAAAGTTTAGCGGGAAATTTAAAATTGCACTTTATAAGTTAACCCGGCCGTATTGGCATGTGTTGCAATGTTAAGATTTCATCATTGATATATAAACTATCGGACTGCGTGGTCGCTAGTAGTGGCTTTCAGTAGGCCTTTAAATCTAAGTGTTTTTTCAGGTGCCCAGTGCCAGGCAAATGCGGTATCGGTCCATGTTATGAAAGTCCTACTCGGGGCAGCTCAGCCATGTAAAATATCACCAGCACCCTGTGGTGAAGTTTACATTCTAAAAGGGGTTTTGTACACCAGAGAAAAAGGGAAAACCATAGATAGAGTCATCAGGAATGACTGACTTTATGTCTTTCCCCCTGCTGCTCGCCTCTTTCATCAAGTAGCCCCGTTGTTGGTTTAACTCAGACCCCTCTCAGCAAGCCCTGGCACAAGGGAAAAACCCAGGGCCAAAGAGGATTTGTCAGAAAAGGAGGAAAACATTTTCATCCAGAGCCGCCTAACTCCATTCATGCATAAATCCCAAGTCTTCCTTATGCCTGCAAAACGGGCAGGGGCGAACTTAAATAATTTCTAGTCTAAATATATGCTGTGTAAACACAGGCAAAACAAAAAAATAACCCTTTCAAAACAAGAGCTCACATCCAGCAATGTTCACAACATCAATCACCCGGCCTTTCTTGGAGGACATTTTAACATCTCTCGTTTTAAAGGCGCAGTAGCTTACAGACGGAGAGATAATGACACGCTTTATTGAAACGCACACTCTCCTCACCACGGGTGGTCTTGTCGGAACATTGCATAGGCAAGAGGCAATTAGCATGCAGGCCAGACTTGAACATCTCTGGTTTATGCATTTGGCACAGCTGGGCTCAAAACATCATTTAGACGTGAGGTACAGTGCACGGTGTTAGCATCGCCAGAAAGAGTCTGGAAACAGCAGCAACACAAATAAATAGTCCAACTTTCAAATCTTTTGAGTGAACAGTGATGCTCGACCTGCAGAGTAAGGGTGCCGGGGTCTCCGGGTGAGTGCGGCGTGGACGTTGCCGGGGACGGACCCATACTTGGCAACCCTCCCGAATTTTCTGGGAGACTCCCGAATTTCAGTGCATCTCTCAAAAATCTCCCGGGACAACCATTCTCCCGAATTTCTCCCGATTTCCAGCCCCCTCCAGGTCCGTGCGGAACTACAAAATACCAACTATTGCCTGGAGATTGAATATAAACATCAGCGTATTGCCATAAAAAGAATCTGGGAGAGACTAGCAATTTGAATTCCCCATTGGAGGAAAATGCTGGTCGACGCAACAATATATATATATATATATATATATATATATTATATATATATATATATATATATATATATATATATATATATATATATATATATATATATATATATATTATATATATATATATATATATATATATATATATATATATATATATATATATATATATAGCTAGAATTCACTGAAAGTGAAGTATTTACTTTATTTATATATATAAGAAATACTTGAATTTCGGTGAATTCTAGCTATAAATATACTCCTCCCCCCTTCACCCTCACACCTAGGCACTCCACACAAGCCTGACTATGGTTCACATGATCCAAGCTGTATCATGGCAAACTGCTTGGTGGAAATGTATCTTATTGTCAGCCAAGTGATCCGGATCAGTATATGAAGGGCACAGTTCCGGACAACTCCAAGAGCCCCACAAAAAATAGGTACAGCAGCTGTCCGTGATTGTGTATTTTTTTTTCCGTGGGACCCAAAGTTCCTGGGTGCGCCCCTGCATAAAACTGAGTCGTAATCAGTTCAGATTGCAGTCTGTCTCTCGTCCCATATCACCTTGAACATGCTCAGAGGTGGGTAGAGTAGCCAGAAATTGTACTAAAGTAAGAGTACTGTTGCTTTAGAGATTTATTACTCAAGTAAAAGTAAGGAGTAGTCACCCAAATATTTACTTGAGTAAAAGTAAAAAGTATGTTGTGAAAAAACTACTCAAGTACTGAGTAACTGATGAGTAACCTGTTCGTTTAATGATGACGGCAACAAATAATGCACAAAAACATAAAATAGCAATGAGCAAATTCAGAGCCAGGAATATCTCTTAAGCAACTAAAACAATAATATATATTAAATAATAATATATTAACATAAAAAAAATTAAGGCAAATTGAGCCACAATAACTTAACAGCACCATAGGCTCAGTAGGCAGAGATTACAAAGGAAAATAACAAGTTAGCCTTTATGCAAACCATAAACTGATAGGTGTGGGCTGCACCTGAGAACACACTGTGCACATATACACATACACACACATATCATATATATATATATATATATATATATATATATATATATATATATATATATATATATATACATTTATATATACAGTATATAATTTATATTTATTTATTTTGCCGTTTTAGTTCACATGTTAAAGGTGTTTTAATGAATATACATGCATGTTTAACATATAGATTCCTTTCTTTCATGAAGACAAGAATATAAGTTGGTGTATTACCTGATTCTGATGACTTGCATCGATTGGAATCAGACAGTGGTGCTGATAACGTCCACGTTTTCAAATGGAGGAGAAAAAAAGTTCCTCCTTTCAGTCTAATAACACATGAAAGTGGTTGGTTTTTGGCATCTTATTTGTCCAGCTTCCATACTCCTTTTTATACACTTTACAAGAAATACATTGGCGGCAAACTCTTTAGCTTGCTAGCTTGTTTGCGCTGGCTTCCGGAGACTCTTATTTTGTTAGCGCAGGCGCGATGGAGTGGCACTTTTATTGTGAAGACAGGAACTGTGCGGTCAGTCTTTAGGCTTTTGAGAGAGGTACGGTTGAAATAAAAAAGTGTCTTTTTTTCCTTCACACTTTTGATTGATTGATTGAAACTTCTATTAGTAGATTGCACAGTACAGTACATATTCCGTACAATTGACCACTAAATGGTAACACCTGAATACGTTTTTCAATGTGTTTAAGTCGGGGTCCACGTGGGACGGTCATGTGACCGCCTGGCTCTGTTTGGTGAAACGCAGGCATGCGCTAGAACCTATGTAGTGGATTGTCCAAGGCTTAAACAGCAACAAAAGTGAATTTAGTACAACAAGTTTATTTACTCATAGTCAAAAGTGCATAAGTTGGATTGTTTTGTCCCTGCAAACAAACGGCCGTCCTCCGGAGGACACACAAAAAGCAATCTCTCTCGAGTCCCGGTCTCCTGGGCATTTTAATCTGTTTCTTCGTGCGTCAGTCTGTTTTTCCTTTGATTTTGTGGTCTTCGACATGTTTGTTTTGCAACATCCTTCAATCCCTTAATCATACTTAGACAATCAAAACATTCTGTAGACAGGTTGGCACGACTTAATATTCACTTTTGTCCCACACCTGGTCCATTCAATGGCACAGAATAGAAGAGAAATTAAATGAGCGTACATTCTTGACGGACATGAAATATAGTTCAAAGGTCAGAAATTCTACTACACCTACTTTGAAGGTCTGTCTGACAGAGCAAAACAAACAAAGCGTGCATTAACAGATCGATAAAAATTAGTAGCGAGTAGCGAGCTGAATGTAGATAAATGGAGCAGAGTAAAAGTAGCGTTTCTTCTCTATAAATATACAAAAGTAAAAGTATGTTGCATTAAAACTACTCTTAGAAGTACAATTTATCCCAAAAGTTACTCAAGTAGATGTAACGGAGTAAATGTAGCGCGTTACTACCCACCTCTGAACATGCTCCATCTCTGAACTCTGAACATTGAATTGGATAAGTGTAACGTGCAGTAAATATAAATATATAAATGATGATTGTTGTTTGTAACGAATGTGGGTGAATTTTGTAAAGGGGTGTCTGTGATCGAGCCGTCTCCAAGAAAAACAGAAATAGAGTCCTCAAAAGTGACTCCATGTAACACAAGGCTTAGATGCAGACAGTAAGAAAATAGACAACACAGCATTACACTATTATGTCAGATGACCCTCTCGGGTTCTTGTAACAGCCTGAATCCAATCCACTGGCTTGTGTGTGTGGCCATCCCGCTGTGAGATACCACATCCTTCATCATCTTATTACAGTGGCTTACAGGAAGGATAAGAATGCACGGTTACGCTCACAGAGAGTCTTTAACATTGGGTAGTTGGCCATAGGGGTGGGTTGTTCTACACACAAAGTCGTTTTCATTGGTTGACAGCTGGCGATGGTAGCTGATCTCGGGAATTGTGCACGGTCAGGTGCAACCGTCAGTCAAAAGTGTTGGCTCCCAGTCAGCGACTTGGCAAATAGCCTCGGAATACTCATCCAAAGCCAAAATAGATCTCTGAATTTGTCATCCCTGTAAAATAACATTCTGCATCCAAATGATAATTTCTAAACAGGCCAAGATCATACGTAGGGAATCAATTTTGGGGGCAATATTTGTGTTGTGTTTTACCAACAAGCCCCCCCCCCCCCCCCCCCACCCCCCCCACCCCCCAATCCACCATCAAAGTCTCTCAGTGCTAACCAGGATGTTTTAGAGGCGGTTGGCAGAGAAGGATGTTGTGAAGAGGACATGTAATCATTCCTGGCTGTGAAGCTTCCATGCTCACCGTTGTAAAGACCCACAGGGCACTGCGTCAATTCTTTGTTGGAGTGTCTTGGCAGATGGCCAAAGTGTGATTTCCCACACCGTGCATGCCACAACACACCTTCAGCTCAGGAGACAGATGGGAAGATTGAAGAATGAATTACGGTATTGAAATCTAAACCTGTGGCTTTTTTTTTTTTTTTTGGTCAAGGTTTGTCTACTGAGATGAAGGCAGACACTTAACGTGGGATATCCCGTCCTTTTTATTAAGCCTCATAAGGTGGATTATCAAACGCCTTACGTCTTTGTGTAAGGATTTCTATGTAATGCTTCAGTCCAAGCTTGCAAAAATATTGAGTTTACATTCTTTTCAGTGATGATAAACTAGTAAAATAGCATAGTTGATGTAACATAATTGTGAGAGTCCAGTCCATAGTGGATCTAACATAATAGTGAGAGTCCAGTCCATAGTGGATCTAACATAATAGTGAGAGTCCAGTCCATAGTGGATCTAACATAATAGTGATAGTCCAGTCCATAGTGGATCTAACATAATTGTGAGAGTCCAGTCCATAGTGGATCTAACATAATAGGGTGAGAGTCCAGTCCATAGTGGATCTAACATAATAGTGAGAGTCCAGTCCATAGTGGATCTAACATAATAGTGAGAGTCCAGTCCATAGTGGATCTAACATAATAGTGAGAGTCCAGTCCATAGTGGATCTAACATAATTGTGAGAGTCCAGTCCATAGTGGATCTAACATAATAGGGTGAGAGTCCAGTCCATAGTGGATCTAACATAATAGTGAGAGTCCAGTCCATAGTGGATCTAACATAATAGTGAGAGTCCAGTCCATAGTGGATCTGACATAATAGGGTGAGAGTCCAGTCCATAGTGGATCTAACATAATAGGGTGAGAGTCCAGTCCATAGTGGATCTAACATAATAGTGAGAGTCCAGTCCATAGTGGATCTAACATAATAGGGTGAGAGTCCAGTCCATAGTGGATCTAACATAATAGTGAGAGTCCAGTCCATAGTGGATCTAACATAATAGGGTGAGAGTCCAGTCCATAGTGGATCTAACATAATAGTGAGAGTCCAGTCCATAATGGATCTAAAATAATAGTGTGAGAGTCCAGTCCATAGTGGATCTGACATAATAGGGTGAGAGTCCAGTCCATAGTGGATCTAACATAATAGGGGTGAGAGTCCAGTCCATAGTGGATCTAACATAATAGTGAGAGTCCAGTCCATAGTGGATCTAACATAATTGTGAGAGTCCAGTCCATAGTGGATCTAACATAATAGGGTGAGAGTCCAGTCCATAGTGGATCTAACATAATTGTGAGAGTCCAGTCCATAGTGGATCTAACATAATTGTGAGAGTCCAGTCCATAGTGGATCTAACATAATAGTGAGAGTCCAGTCCACAGTGGATCTAACATAATAGTGAGAGTCCAGTCCATAGTGATCTAACATAATAGGGTGAGAGTCCAGAGCATAGTTGATCTAACATAATTGTGAGAGTCCAGTCCATAGTGGATCTAACATAATAGGGTGAGAGTCCAGTCCATAGTGGATCTAACATAATTGTGAGAGTCCAGTCCATAGTGGATCAATCATGGTGGTGGTAGTATTATGCTCTTGGCCTGCCAATGGAACTGGTGTTTTACAGAGAGTAAATGGGACAATGAAAAAGGAAGATTACCTCCAAATTCTTCAGGGTCTTGGGCGCAGTTGGTGTTCCAACAGGACAATGACCCCTGTGGAGAGGCGGAGCCGGCAGTCCGACAGCGAGGCAGGGCACACCGGAGCCCACTCCAAGATGGCGGCGAGGGGGGGCGTGAACGGCAAGCAAACGGCGAGGCGGGGGCGAGGCGGGGGGCGCGCCGGGAGCGACGCCGCAAATATCATCAGGTGCGTGGGTCGCCCAGCTGGGCACAATTAAATTATCCTCTCGCACTATATAAAAGGGCGGCGGCCGTGAATGTCGGGGAGAGAGTTGGAGAAGCAGAAGCAGATGCAGAGCGCAAGAGACGGAGAGCCTAAGGATGAAAAATGGACCGAAGAGCGAGCAGGAAGAGGAAGGAGCTGAAAAGCGGTCCGACCAGAGACTGCGTCATTATTGAAAAATAAAGAAAGTCAAACCTGCTCGCAGTGATGTCAAACCTTGGTGGTCCATGGAACCCGCACGACAGTGAAGGACTGTCACAACCCCAAACACACGTCAAAAGTGGTAAAGGAATGGCTAAATCAGGCTAAGAATGAAGGTTTTAGAATGGCCTTCCAAAGTCCTGACTTAAACGTGTGGACAATGCTGAAGAAACAAGTCTATGTCAGAAAACCAACACATTTAGCTGAACTGCACCAATTTTGCCAAGAGGAGTGGTCAACAATTCAAGCAGAAGCTTGTGGATGGCTACCAAAAGCGCCTTATTGCGGTGAAACTTGCCAAGGGACATGTCAGCAAATATTAACATTGCTGTATGAATACTTTTGACCTAGCAGATTTTCAGTAGACCCATAATAAATTCCTAAAAGAACCAAACAACCAACAAGTATGTGCTCCAATCACTCTATCGCAAAAAAAATAAGAGTTGTAGAAATGATTGGAAACTCAACTTCACAAGTGTATGTAAACTTTTGACCACGACTGTATGTCGGCTATTCTGCCGGCTGACATTACTTGTAGTGACCTGGAGGGACATGACATGCTGGATACATCACCAGTGCACCTACAGCTCTATCCTTTGTTGCGCTTTAATGTGCTATGAGCACAATTACCATTCCTCAGCCGTACCCTGCTCACTTTCACTCATGCTGCGCTAGACTCAACAGGTCCTCCAGTCAAAGATACCTCCCCTCCGCGACATACCATAAGTCATCACCTTGAGGTGTTGGAGTCGGCACAACATTGATAAGAACAGAGGATGCTACAACAGCTTTTGATTAAGTGTACACTTTTCACTACTGTAGGAAACAAAGAATTAGTGTTACATCGTGTTAAAGGCCTACTGAAATTATTTTTTTAACTTTAAACGGGGATAGCAGATCCATTCTATGTGTCATACTTGATCATTTCGCGATATTGCCATATTTTTGCTGAAAGGATTTAGTAGAGAACATCGACGATAAAGTTCGCAACTTTTGGTCGCCGATAAAAAAAAAGTAGCATGACGTCGCAGGTTGAAAGACTCCTCACATTTCCCCATTGTTTACACCAGCAGCGAGAGCGATTCGGACCGAGAAAGTGACGATTACCCCATTAATCTGAGCGAGGATGAAAGATTTGTGGATGAGGAAAGTGAGAGTGAAGGACTAGAGAGTGCAGTGCAGGACGTATCTTTTTTCGCTCTGACCGTAACTTAGGTACAAGGGTTCATTGGATTCCACACTCTCTCCTTTTTCTATTGTGGATCACGGATTTGTATTTTAAACCACCTCGGATACTATATCCTCTTGGAAATGAGAGTCGAGAACGTGAAATGGACATTCACAGTGACTTTTATCTCCACGACAATACATCGGCGAAGCACTTTAGCTACGGAGCTAACGTGATAGCATCGTGCTCAAATGCAGATAGAAACAAAATAAATAAACCCCTGACTGGAAGGATGGACAGAAAATCAACAATACTATTAAACCATGGACATGTAAATACACGGTTAATGCTTTCCAGGCTGGCGAAGCTTAACAATGCTGTTGCTAACGACGCCATTGAAGCTAACTTAGCAACGGGACCTCACAGAGCTATGATAAAAACATTAGAGCTCCACCTACGCCAGCCAGCCCTCATCTGCTCATCAACACCCGTGCTCACCTGCGTTCCAGCGATCGACGGAAGGACGAAGGACTTCACCCGATCATCCGTGCGGTCGGCGGCTAGCGTCGGCTAGCGCGTCTGCTATCCAAGTAAGTCCTCCTGGTTGTGTTGCTGCAGCCAGCCGCTAATACACCGATCCCACCTACAACTTTCTTCTTTGCAGTCTTCATTGTTCATTAAACAAATTTCAATAGATTCACCAACACAGATGTCCAGAATACTGTGGAATTATGAGATGAAAACAGAGCTTTTTTGTATTGGATTCAAAGGTGTACCAATACTTCCGTTTATCTAGTGACGTCACGCGCATACGTCATCATACATAGACGTTTTCAACCGGAAGTTTAGCGGGAAATTTAAAATGGCACTTTATAAGTTAACCCGGCCGTATTGGCATGTGTTGCAATGTTAAGATTTCATCATTGATATATAAACTATCAGACTGCGTGGTCGCTAGTAGTGGCTTTCAGTAGGCTTTTAAATATGTTCACCCCAAACTTGCTGTGTCAGTGACAACAGAGCATTTTATTTCAGTCGCCCTCAGTTTAATCACTAAGATTCATAACTAACTATTAGGGGTGTCAGGAAAAATATATTCACATCCTGATGGCAATTCTTACAAAACCCAAAACCGGTGAAGTTGGCATGTTGTGTAAATGGTAAATAAAAACAGAATACAATGATTTGCAAATCCTTTTCAACTTATATTCTATTGAATAGACTGCGAAGACAAACTGGTAAACTTTGTTCTTTTTTGCAAATAGTAGCTCATTTGGAATTTGATGCCTGCAACATGTTTCAAAAAAAGCTGGCACACACTGCAAAAGCTGAAATCTAAGTAAGATGAAATATCTCAAATAAGGGTGATATTTGCTTATTTTCTGTCTGATAAGATCATTCTTCTCACTAAGCAGATTTTATGTTGGAGTGTTTTACTTGTTTTAAGGGTTTTGGTCCTAAATGATCTCAGTAAGATATTACAGCTTGTTGCTGAGATTTGATGAGCTATATTGAGTAAAACATGCTTGAAACTAGAATATCAACTGTTGCAAAGCTGTGTCATCAACACTCACAAGTATAAAACTACTTTTTTTAAAGTAATCATTTCTTACTTCAAGCATGAAATAAAAAATCAGGACTTTGACACAATTGTGTCTCATAATTAAAACAGATGACAGCCAAATGGACTTTGCTGTTTTATTTTCAATGAAACAATAGAAAATACATACTCATATAGTAGTACAGTTGGCAATGTTAGTTGGATGGCAACATACTGTATGTTGCTCCAAAACCTGTATGTACCTTTCAGCATTAATGGCACCTTCACAGATGTGTAAGTTACCCATGTCTTGGGCACTAATACACCCCCATACCATCACACATGCTGCCTTTTACACTTTGCGCCTATAACAATCCGGATGGTTCTTTTCCTCTTTGGTCCGGAGGACACAACGTCCACAGTTTCCAAAAACAATTTGAAATGTGGACTCGTCAGCCCACAGAACACTTTTCCACTTTGTATCAGTCCATCTTAGATGAGCTCAGGCCCAGCGAAGCCGACGGCGTTTCTGGGTGTTGTTGATAAACGGTTTTCGCCTTGCATAGGAGAGTTTTAACTTGCACTTACAGATGTAGCGACCAACTGTAGTTACTGACAGTGGGTTTCTGAAGTGTTCCTGAGCCCATGTGGGTGATATCCTTTACACACTGACATCGCTTGTTGATGCAGTACAGCCTGAAGGATCCAAGGTCACGGGCTTAGCTGCTTACGTGCGGTGATTTCTCCAGATTCTCTGAACCCTTTGATGATGAATCTACTTTTATACCCAATCATGGCACCCACCTGTTCCCAATTTGCCTGCACACCTGTGGGATGTTCCAAATAAGTGTTTGATGAGCATTCCTCAACTTTATCAGTATTTATTGCCACCTTTCCCAACTTCTTTGTCACGTGTTGCTGGCATCGAATTCTGAAGTTAATGATTATTTGCAACAACAAAAAAATGTTTATCAGTTTGAATATCAAATATGTTGTCTTTGTAGCATATTCAACTGAATATGGGTTGAAAATGATTTGCAAATCATTGTATTCCGTTTATATTTACATCTAACACAATTTCCCAACTCATACGGAAACGGGGTTTGTATATATGTACGTATGTAATGTATGTATGTACGTATGTATGTATTTATATATGTTTATGTATTAATATATATATATATATATATATATATATATATATATATATATATATATATATATATATATATATATATATATATATATATATATATATATATATATATATATATATATATATATATATATATATATATATTTATTTATATATATATATATATATATATATATATATATATATATATATATATATATATATATAGAGAGAGAGAGAGAGAGACAGAGATAATATACAGCAATATATATAGCTCTAAAAATCTGCTGTACAGTATGTGTGCTTGAGTATTTTTTTTTTTCAGGAACACTAACACAAAAACTCACAATAATGTCTGATTGAATGCTAAGAACGTTATGACAAACAACCTCAAAAAACGGAATTAAATTAAATGTGTTGTTTACTGAAAGGTGCACGCCCGGAATATACATTAAAATAAAGAATGTGGGATAAACAATATTAACTATGACCGATAAAACACTGAATATTAGCTCCTCTTAAATCTCACACAAGTTCCTCGATCAATATCGTCAAAAAAAACAAGGAAACACCTACGATCTGATATAATATACATTTTTTTGTAGGACTTTGTTGTAAAAATCTGCTTCCGCGTCCGACCCTGACTCCCGAGTTTCTCTGAAAGCACTCCGTGGAAACAATTCTCGCCCCCACTGCTTGGTGCCTCGTCTGAGCTGCTGTGACGTAGATTACAGTAAAAACTTGTGTATAGGGATGTCCGATAATGGCTTTTTGCCGATATCCGATATGCCGATATTGTCCAACTCTTTAATTACCGATACCGATATCAACCGATATATACAGTCGTGGAATTAACACATTATTATGCCTAATTTGGACAACCAGGTATGGTGAAGATAAGGTACTTTTTGAAAAAATGAATCAAATAAAATAAGATAAATAAATTAAAAACATTTTCTTGAATAAAAAAGAAAGTAAAACAATATAAAAACAGTTACATAGAAACTAGTAATTAATGAAAATTTGTTAAATTAACTGGTAAAGGTTAGTATTATTAGTGGACCAGCAGCACGCACAATCATGTGTGCTTACGGACTGTATCCCTTGCAGACTGTATTGATATATATTGATATATAATGTAGGAAGCAGAATATTAATAACAGAAAGAAACAACCCTTTTGTGTGAATGAGTGTGAATGGGGGAGGGAGGTTTTTTGGGTTGGTGCACTAATTGTAAGTGTATCTTGTGTTTTTTATGTGGATTTAATAAAAATAAAAAAAAATAAAAAAACGATACTGATAATAAAAAACCGATACCGATAATTCCCGATATTACATTTTAACGCAGACCGATATTATCGGACATCTCTACTCAGGTAACACTCAAAAGCACAGATTCCAACCGTTGAAATATCTCCTTCAGTTCAAGGCTTTCGGTAATTTGAAAAAAAGCACTGCACATCATAATGACGACTACAGTCTTGATGTTAAAGGTCTAAAAAAAATAATTGGAAACATCCGGCAGGCTGGATAGAAAATCTTAAAGGGTGGTAACTTGCGCAGGTCTGGGGCCGTACTTATCAAGCTTCTCAGAATTACTCCTAAGAAGTCTGCTAAGAGTTGACTTAAGAGTAAAGAAATTCTTCGCTGAAAGCTGCACTTAAAAGTTAGTTATCAAGCGTCTTACTCACACTTTCAGCGAAGTGTAGGACTGAATCTTAAGTGTCACACTCAGAGCTGAATTACGACATTACTATGTGCCGTAAATGGAATTTTAGGTGACGTCATTTCTGTGTCCATAGAAATGACCAATCACGGAAGGGAATCCGTTGTCTAAGAATAAAGAAATATCTTGGAAATATTTAAGTGGACAATGGGAGTGTATATTTTGACAATAAACTACAAAATAATACAAAACAAACTAGTCCCCGCCGGCACTCACGCTACCGCTCCCTCTCTTCTCTCGCCCACACACTCACTGACGTCACTCACCTCACGGCCACACACATACGCTACTGTCATAACATTTTCTTTCCAATTCATTAATCAGGCAACTCATTTGAAACTGGTGTGAGTGGCTCTATATATACTAGCCCACTGCAGCCACATGCAGAAATCAACATGGAATCGAAAAGTATTAAATCTGTGACAAAAATAATACCCGCTCTGTCTAAACCAGGGGTCGGCAACCTTTACCACTCAAAGAGCCATTTTGGCAAGTTTCACAAATTAAAGAAAGTAATGGGAGCCACAAAAAAAAAATTTAAATTTAAAATGAAAAACACTGCATACAAAGCTTAAATGCGTTGTGCTTTGTTAACTAGGGGTCTCCGACACACGCACCGGCACGCACTTTAATGTGGAAATTTGATGTTAGTGCAGCCCGCGAGTTTTGAATGAGTGGCGCTTTAGCGTCGTACTTGCCAAACCTTTCATTTTTCCTGGGAGACTCCCGAATATCAGAGCGTGATGACACTGCATTTGGCGCCCTCTACAGTCTGCCCTAACAGTGTACCTGCTCGACCACACGTAGAATGCAATTTCAGCTTGCTCACGTAAGTGACAGCAAGGCGTACTAACTCAGCAGCCACACATCTTACACTGACGGTACCAATACCCAGAATCCCATGCAGCCCTAACTCTTCCGCTCAACCAACGCACGGAGAGGGGGGGGGGGGGGGGGGTTGATGTGTGGGGGGATTTGGTGGTAGCGGGGGTGTATAATGTAGACCGGAAGAGTTAGGGCTGCATGGGATTCTGGGTAATGGTTGTGTTGTGTTTATGTTGTGTTACGGTGGGATGTTCTCCAGAAATGTGTTTTTCATTCTTTTTTGGTGTGGGTTCACAGTGTGGCGCATATTTGTAACGTAACAGTGTTAAAGTTGTTTGATACGGCTACCGTCAGTGTAAGCTTTGTGGCTGATGACTAAGTATGCTTTGCTGTCTCCTGTGTGTGCAAGTAATAACAACATGCAACATGTGGCTGGACTGGCACGCTGTATGTAAATGCTATAGAGGACAATTACTGCAGTGCAATTAGGGCACGCCCTTTATTTAGTAATTAGAGTGCAAATAGGATTATTTTTTCCCTGGGAGTAATCTATGAGGGACACTGAGATCCATAAGTCTCCTGGGAAAATCGGGGGGGTCGGCATGTATGTAGCTGAGCCGCATCAGAGTGGTCAAGGAGCCGCATGCGGCTCCGGAGCCGCGGGTTGCCGACCCCTGGTCTAAACGATACCGTTTGATCAGCTGCTCGTCATCAAACAAATCCGCTCCCTGAATGTTCGCGCACGTCTCTCTCGCCTCAGTGCCATCCCCTGCTGGCAACTCCTAACCACTTAAGACACCTCTGAAGGTCTCTTAAATATCGCGGAGAGTAGGAGTGATTCTTAGACTTAAGAACGTTGCTAAAAGCTTTTATTCTTAAGTTTGAGAGTAGGACTAAATTTCGCAAATTCTCAGGACTTAAGTGTAAAATGGCACTCTAAGAAGCTTGATAAGTACGGCCCCTGATCTACACGTGCTGATGTTCGGTCACACATCGTTTCCTTCGTCCCTGCTTAGACGTGATCTATAAAGTTTCCTGCGACCAGATGAACCACGTCCATCCAGTCGGTCCTCATCCACACAAAGACTCTGCAGCTGTCCAAGCTTCCTCCCCGGGTCAAAGGGAACGTCCTAATGATCACCTCACTTCAGTCGTGCACCTGTTGGCCTCGTCTTAGCCCCAGCCTTGTAAAGACAACAGAGAATTCAATAAAGCCAGCTTAGAGCCACGAGGCCTGACGCTGTTTTCTGTTCATCCCACCTCTCTTTACATCCCCACTTAATTAATGACCATCATCCTGATATGTTGTCCTGCAGACACAAAAATGTCGTAAAGAGCTAGTGTTCTTCCAATAACCCTCAACTTTCCATGACGCACTGGAGCTGGAGGAAAACTACCTCTGACAATGTTGGAGTCATTGCAGTTATTACAGAGTGCACACTATTCATACATTTTTATTTTCATATTTGTATTATTATTAATAACATTTTGTCCACCAGCGATGCTGAGATCATTAATCATGCGTTTGTTACGTCTCGTCTCGATTACTGTAACCTATTCTTTTCGGGTCTCCCTATGTCTATGGACCCCGACTTAAACAAGTTGAAAAACTTATTCGGGTGTTACCATTTAGTGGTCAATTGTACGGAATATGTACTGTACTGTGCAACCTACTAATAAAAGTCTCAATCTCAATCAATCAATCAGTCTAGCATTAAAAGATTACAGTTGGTACAAAATGCGGCTGCTAGACTTTTGACAACAACAAAAAAGTTTGATCATATTACGCCTATACTGTATATACCTTTATATACTTATAAACATACCTATACTGTATATACCTTTATATACTTATAAACATACACTACCATTCAAAAGTTTGGGGTCACCCAAACAATTTTGTGGAATAGCCTTCATTTCTAAGAACAAGAATAGACTGTCGAGTTTCAGATGAAAGTTCTCTTTTTCTGGCCATTTTGAGCGTTTAATTAAACCCCAAAAATGTGATGCTCCAGAAACTCAATCTGCTCAAAGGAAGGTCAGTTTTGTAGCTTCTGTAACGAGCTAAACTGTTTTCACAAGGGTTTTCTAATCATCAATTAGCCTTCTGAGCCAATGAGCAAACACATTGTACCATTAGAACACTGGAGTGATAGTTGCTGGAAATGGGCCTCTACACACCTATGTAGATATTGCACCAAAAACCAGACATTTGCAGCTAGAATAGTAATTTACCACATTAGCAATGTATAGAGTGTACTTCTTTAAAGTTAAGACTAGTTTAAAGTTATCTTCATTGAAAAATAAGGACATTTTAATGTGACCCCAAACTTTTGAACGGTAGTGTACCTATACGTTTATATACTTATAAACATACCTATACTGTATATACCTTTGTGGCAGACTACCACCGTCGTCCGGGTTCCACGGACCACCAAGAACAGACATGACGTGGAGCAGTTTTTGACTTCGTTTATTTTTTCAAATAAAACCTTCGTCTCTTCGGGTCGCTTTTCAGCTTCTCCTGCGCCGCTCGCTCTTTGGTCCGCTTTTCAGCCTGCCGCGTCGTCGTCTTGCTCTGTGTCGCTTCAGCTCTGCATTCACTGGCTTTCCAACTCCTTCTGCCCCGTCGTTTTCGGCTACCACCCTTTTACACACTGAGAGGGGATTACACGATTGTGCCCAGCCGGGCGATCCACACACCTTACGTTCATTACGGAGCCGCTGGTCTGCGGGCCACGCCTCCTCGCCGCCATCTCGGAGTCGGCCCCGGCGTGCCCTGCCTCTCTGTCGGTCTGCTGGCCACGCCTCCCCACAACCTTTATATACTTGTAAACATATCTATACTGGCTCACCTGCACTGGCTTCCTGTGCACTTAAGATGTGACTTTAAGGTTTTACTACTTACGTATAAAATACTACACGGTCTAGCTCCATCCTATCTTGCCGATTGTATTGTACCATATGTCCCGGCAAGAAATCTGCGTTCGAAGAACTCTGGCTTATTAATAATAATAATAATGGATTAGATTTTATATCGCGCTTTTCTATTGTTAGATACTCAAAGCGCTCACAGAGAAGTGGGAACCCATCATTCATTCACACCTGGTGGTGGTAAGCTACATTTGTAGCCACAGCTGCCCTGGGGTAGACTGATGGAAGCGAGGCTGCCAGTTTGCGCCTACGGCCCCTCCGACCACCACCTACCATTCGTTCATCATTCATTCACCAGTGTGAGCGGCACCGGGGGCAAGGGTGAAGTGTCCTGCCCAAGGACACAACGGCAGCGATTTTGGATGTCAAGAGGCGGGGAGCGAACCTGCAACCCTCAGGTTTCTGGCACGGCCGCTCTACCCATTACACCATACCGCCCTATTAGTGATTCCCAGAGCCCCAAAAAAGTCTGCGGGCTATAGAGCGTTTTCTATTCGGGCTCCAGTACTCTGGAATGCCCTCCCGTTAACAGTTAGAGATGCTACATCAGTAGAAGCATTAAAGTCCTATCTTAAAACTCATTTGTATACTCTAGCGTTTAAATAGACCCCCTTTTTAGACCAGTTGATCTGCCGTTTCTTTTCTTTTCTGCTCTGCCCCCCTCTCCCTTGTGAAAGGGGGGCACAGGTCCGGTGGCCATGGATGAAGCGCTGGCTGTCCAGAGTCGGGACCCGGGGTGGACCGCTCGCCTGTGCATCGGTTGGGGACATCTCTGCGCTGCTGACCCGTCTCCGCTCAGGATGGTCTGCTACTGGCCCCACCATGGACTGGACTCTCACTATTATGTTAGATCCACTATGGACTGGACTTTCACGATATTATGCCAGACCCACTCTACGTCCATTGCATCCGGTCTCCCCTAGAGGGGGGGGGTCACCCACATCTCCAAGGTTTCTCATTGTCATTCTCATTGACATCCAACTGGGTTGTGAGTTTTTCCTTGCCCTTATGTGGGATCGGAACCGAGGACGTCGCTGTGGCTTGTGCAGCCCTTTGAGACACTTGTGATTTAGGGCTATATAAATAAACATTGATTGATTGATTTTACTGTATTCGGGCAAATCCCTGGACTAAACCTAACAACGAGTATATTTACCATAGTGTGGGAGGTGCACCTACTTTAGGACTATTGTGCCTCAGTACGAGTGTATTATCTGTGATGTAAGCTCCCACTTCTCCTCTTACAATCCCGCTGGATTCCTAGATAATTTCTTCTCTCTGTCACACTCACCTCTCCTTGACTTCTCTGCAGCTAACTGAATTAACTGCAGTTGTTAATGGGTTTAAGAAGAATTTAGCTTGTAAACCGATACTACAATTAGGACTTGACTTTTGCATAAATATGGGGGGTCTGCCTCCCCAGGGACATGAGGCAAGAGAAGGGGCGTCTTTGACGGGCTGCCAGGCCTGGACGGACCTCCTGAGATGTTGGGGGATGACGGCGTAAAGCACATTGAGGGGAGCCCCTGCCAACAGGCTTCCCCTGAACCCCCTGGGGTTGCACGTGACACCGGGTTAACCTGCAGAAAGCCAGATGAGACCCAGCGGACCAGTAAATCTCAAATACAGATACTCCAGAAGATTCCGTTTGCAGGGAAATTGGGACTCTTGCCGAAAACCTAAAAATCTTCTATTCCTTCTCTGCAAGATATAAGGACCGACCATGGGAACATTTTTGTTTTTACTATTACTGTCGAAGTCGACATGTTAACACATGCGAATGATCTGAAAAAATGATCACAGAAGAAAGCAAACTGTTTTTATTTAAAACTACCCAAGGAGTCAAACTTTTTCTCAGAGACACCAAAAGTATGTGATCAACACAGCAGGAGATCCAGAGGATGCAACTGGAGAGAGATGCTTTCCCACCACAAATATGTGAGTAACAAAGTGCTCCAATTGTTAAAACTATTAAAACTTCTGATCTCTCTTGATCTCACAGTTTAGCCAACTTCTCAGTAAGGAAAGTTCCTATTGGCTGCCATAAACATTTCTAGACGACAGCGTCGTCTCAATTGCATAATTGATTACAGTGAATGCTGTAGTAGAGAGGAATAACATAGTGGGAGACATAACAAGTTTGGTAAAAAAAAATGCAATTCATGATTAGAAGTGTAAATTAATTTCTGTCATAACGAGGGGGTTTTGGCATCTTACTGCAAGGATTGTTCTCCCAGGATGCAAACTGACTTTTCCAGACAAAGGTAGCAGGTAGGAACATATTTATGAATTAATAAATCCTACACAGGAAAAAAGTCAGGAACTAAAACAAAAGGAAAGCGTGCCGATTGCACGAGAGGCTAAGGGACATGAAACTTCAAACAGAAAACATACGCTAACACTTAGCCTGAACTATGGACATGAAACAAACACAACTTACTGTGGCAAGAAACGAGCAGCATGAACTAAGCATGAAACAATCAGCATGAACTATGGTATCTCCAGAAAACAAGTAACGACGCCAGGACGACTAACTGGCAAAGATAGGCTTAAACACTGTTCTCTTGCTTAGAGACTGTCACGGGGGGGGCGCAGCTGACTACGGGTTGTTCTCCCAGGATGCAGAATGGACTACTCCGGACAAGGCGTGCAGGTAAAAACATGATTTAATTACCCAAAACTCAAAGAGGTACAAACAAAAAAGGAACACAAGGCGAAGGCACTACGCGCTGATCGCACATGGAGCTAAAGCACAAAACTTAGCGCAGGAAACAAAGAAGCTAACACTTAGCATGGACTTGAGACAAGTAATACTCACAAAACTTTGGCATGAAACAAAACTTCCGTAGCAGGTTGCATGAAGCAAATAATGACGCCAGGCCGACTGACAGGCAAAGGCAGGCTTAAATAATGTCTCTGATTAGTGCTCGGGTAGCAGGTGAGTGGCCCAACACTAATCAGAGACAGGAGAACATAATTAGCAACAGGTGCGTGAGTCCAAGACGTGAAATAGGTGACACTAATGGTTGTCAAGGTAGCCAACAAACGAGGAAGTGCAACCAGGAACTAAAGAGTCCAAAAAACAAACGGCACATGGCCAAACAAAAACACGAACAACAGACGTGACAGAGACAGGTGTGACCCGAACGCAAGAGGCAGGTGAAAATCATAAGTCGTCATGGAAACTAAAACAAACAAGGGTGCACAAAAACAGGAACTAGTGGAGTCTTAATCTAACAGAAAATCACAAAAAGCATGATCCACACCACAGATCCTGACAATTTCCTTCTGTGGATTCTTAGTTTTGCTGTATTTTTCTTTGTTAAATGTTAGGGTATCAAATTTTGATCAAAAGACCGGAGGGTTGTGATATTCACGAACGAACCAAATCTATTGATTGGCTCATTGGCGTGAACGACAGGTTTGATTTTATTTCAAACCCACGTACATCTCGACTAAGGCAGCTTTGCTCAGAGTGGGTGTCCTCTCTGCTCGGACTAGAATAAAATGAAACTTTATCGTCAATGCATTTAAAAGTGCAATTAAATGTACTTTTTCAGGCCTTTCTATACCAACCACATTCACACTGTTAAATGATGACCTCCTAATGTCTTGTAAAACCTTTTATATCTCATGCCTACAGGTGTTCCTAATGTTGTGGTTCATGCTCAGCATCACCTGCCCTTGACACAAGCTTGTTGGCTAAAACATTTGCATTAGCCATCCCTCCTCCCTCTCTACTTTTCTTACGTTTGAAACCACGTAAAAAAGAAGCATCTAAAATCTTACCTCCCCCACTGTAACTCACAGGCACGTGTCAGATAGTTGCAGATAACGAGAATATTACTGCTAGAAGTGATTCATGGGCTGAACCCGGAGTGGAAAAGCTACCTAGAGCACTTATTGTTAGAAAACTATGAATAACTGCTCTCACAAATCACAGGGTGAGACTTTTTTTGATGGCTACAAGTTCACTTTTTCCATAAATACCTAGTCCTTTATGACAAAGTCTCGCTGTAATGTCAAAGTTCATGCAGTAATTCATCCCATTCTGGATTGTGAGGAAAATACTAAATGGTTTATCAACAACAAAATCATCAAAGACAATAAATGATTATCCAATAATGCCACTAACATAACATTATGTTGAATTAAATTAGCTTTCATTGCCAACTGGTAATTAAATCTCCCGGCAAGAAATCTCCGTTCTAAGAACTCCGGCTTATTAGTGATTCCCAGAGCCCAAAAAAAGTCTGCGGGTTATAGGGCGTTTTCTATTGGGGCTCCAGTACTCTGGAATGCCCTCCCGGTAACAGTTAGAGATGCTACCTCAGTAGAAGCATTTAAGTCCCATCAGGTTGTCATTTGTATACTCTAGCCCAGGGGTCACCAACGTGGTGCCCGCGGGCACCAGGTAGCCCGTAAGGACCAGATGAGTAGCCCGCTGGCCTGTTCGAAGAATGCATATTTTTATTTGAATAAAAACCGGCCTTCAAACATGGTAGAAAATTCCCCAAAAAATAATAATGAAAGACTTCAAACTGTGAGGTTTGTACAATTATCATTTTAGTGTTGTACGTGCGTACAAATGTTTTAAATTGCATTTAAATTACATTATTTTCTCTAAGAATATATATTTTTATTTGAATAAAAGCCGGCTTCAAACATGGTAGAAAATTCCCCCAAAAATAATAAAATACTTCAAACTGTGAGGTTTGTACAATTATCATTTAAGTGTTGTACCTGCGTACAAATGTTTTATATTACATTATTAATAATAACATAGAGTTAAAGGTAAATTGAGCAAATTGGCTATTTCTGGCAATTTATTTAAGTGTGTATCAAACTGGTAGCCCTTCGCATTAATCAGTACCCAAGAAGTAGCTCTTGCTTTCAAAAAGGTTGGTGACCCCTGCTCTAGCCTTTAAATAGACCCCCCTTTTTAGACCAGTTGATCTGCCATTTCTTTTCTTTTCTCCTCTGCCCCCCTCCCCCTTGTGGAGGGGGGGGGGGGGGGCACAGGTCCGGTGGCCATGGATGAAGTGCTGGCTGTCCAGAGTCGGGACCCGGGGTGGACCTCTCGCCTATGCATCGGTTGGGGGCATCTCTGCGCTGCTGACCCGTCTCCGCTCGGGATGGTCTCCTGCTGGCCCCACCATGGACTGGACTCTCACTATTATGTTGGATCCACTATGGACTGGACTTTCACAATATTATGTTAGACTCACTCGACGTCCATTGCATCTGGTCTCCCCATAGGGGGTGGGGGTCACCCACATCTGCGGTTCTCTCCAAGGTTTCTCATAGTCATTCACATTGACATCCCACTGGGTTGTGAGTTTTTCCTTGCCCTTATGTGGGCTCTGAACCGAGGATGTCGTTGTGGCTTGTGCAGCCCTTTGAGACGCTTGTGATTTAGGGCTATATGAATAAACATTGATTGATTGATTGATGGTAACCTGCTGGGGGTCTCATTGCAGAGAAACAAGCCCAAGGCTCCCACTATTTCAGTGTTACAGTGAGTTGTATTCTTCATGCACTTATTTTTGCTGTATTTATCTGCCACAAGTGGAAGGTCAGTCCCTGGAAATAATGCCTACATTTAACCGGTCCGTGGTGCAAAAAAGGTTGGGGACCACTGCTCTAGGGGACACTCGCGGCCGTCCGATGGGCCCAGGCCCTCTATGGTGAAGAAACACTGATTAAAAGGTAAGGTAATTATTGTTTAATCAAACAGAACAACATGAGGACTTAAAAATACCTTGTATACAATTTGTATATGCAGGAGGGATTCATTGAAATCCAACTGTGAACGTTAAACAAGTTGCATAAATCAAAGTGACAGTTGGAGCTGACATACGCAACGAAGAAGACAAGTTTTTAAGATGAGTTGATTTTTCCCTGTTGTGATGTTTGGCTGGAATGAAACCCTGCAGGTTTCCTCTCCATGCCACATGACCACTCATTCCTTCGGTGCAATCATGCCAAACCTTCTGCATGCTGAAGTTCCTTAGTAGACAGCAAGGCTTTGCTGCAATGTTTGAAGTGTTTTGTTTAATTTTACGGCAAAGGATGAGGGTCATCACACAGGGACGTAGAACGAGTCGATTTTTACATGTTGGAAAGGGAAAAAAACTAAAACCTTTTGTCTTCTAGAGTCTCATAAGTTAAGATTAGTTTATTTCAAAGGGGTGTTGGAATAATTATGTATAAGTTATCACACAACTCTTATGCTTAAAGGCCGTTGCTATAGTTATTATCAATTGTGCTGATGTTGTACTTTTCTATCTGTGCAAAGACACAACTTGTGGTCTTGCTTTGCGAAGTTTTCTCCTGTCAGCAGTTTGTTTCCGGACCCTGCCTGCAGACAGCCAAGGACGGACATCGAGTACCTCGACGCGGACAGGACAGAGACAGGGCGAAATCACGAGTGTCAGCACATTTCCATTCTGAATAATCATGTATTGGGTGTGCTGGGGGCTGCTTGCATTACCCCTCCCTTCAGAAGCAGCCTCAGTGATGTTAACTAGAGACCTCCCGAATAAATAGAGGAGCATGTGGGACTGTACCTTAGAGCAGTGTTTGTCAACCTTTTTTGAGACAAGGCACGTTTTTTTCATTAAATAATTCCGGAGGCACACCGCCAGCAGAAAACGTTAAAAAAATAACACTCCACCAGGTTGTTGTGCCTTCTTTTGAGTTTGTTGGTGTTTTCCTGTGTAGTGCTTTAGTTTTTGTCTGTGATTTTGGGGGCCATTCCTGTTTTGTTGGTGTTTTCCTGTAACCAGTTTCATGTCTTCCTTTGAGCGCTATTCCCCGCATCTGCTTTGTGTTAGCAAGCAAGGCTATTTAAGTTGTTGTTATCCTTCTTTGTGTGGACAATGTTGATTGTCATGACATGTATGGATGTACTTTGTGGACGCCTTAAGTTTTTGCTGTCGTCCAGCATTCTGTTTCTGTTTACTTTGTAGCCAGTTCAATTTTACATAGCCATCTCTATGCTTCATTGTCTTTTCCTTTTGTTCATTTTTGGTTTTAGCATTACATACCTTTTTACCTGCACGCTGCCTCCCGCTGTGGTCTGCATATTGGGATCACAACAAACCATCTTCGTCTCACCCGACACATTCCGACTTTTGCAAAGCAATTAACTACCTGCTGCCACCTACTGATATGGAAGAGTACTACATGGTTACCCTGCCGTACTCTACACAGTAAAGACACTAAGTAACGGCACATTATTTGCAGATTATAATTATTGAATTGCAAAAAAAAATATTTTTTGGACCAATTAGGTGAGGTTGCATAATTTCCCACGGCACACTAGACAATATCTCACGGTACACTAGTGTGCCGCGGCACAGTGGTTGAAAAGCACTGCCTTAGAGCATAGGGGGTAACTGTAACTGAGTGTACAGCCCAATACGTCTCTCCTCATGAGTAAAATTCAACTCTGTCTCTGCTTGATTCCTTCTTCTTGTCTTGTGTGTTTGAACCTGACAGGGGACAATGCAATTTCATAAAACACATGACTACACATGGTTAAAAAAAGCCAGAATTAGCCAGAAGGGCTAGTTTTCATCTGTAGTCCCCTGGCCATGATGTAAATAAAGGCAGTCAAATTACAATTTCAAAGGAAAAAGAAAAGAAAAAGAAAAAAAGCACACAATGCATATACGATTTAATAAAAAATAAAATCACAACATAACATTTATCATAGCATCAAAACAGGCTCATCTTTTAGTGATGGCAGCTGTACACTGCAAAAAGTCAGTGTTCAAAAACAAGAAAAAAAAAACTTTTTATTTGAACTAAGCAAAATTATCTGCCAATAGAACAAGAAAATTCATCTTGTCAAGACTTTCCAAAACAAGTAAAATTAGCTAACCTCAATGAACCCAAAAAAAATACCTTAAAATAAGTATATTCTCACTAATAACAAGTGCACTTTTCTTGGTAGAAAAAAAAAAAAACCTTTTTGTTCAATATGTTGAAAAATATTCATAAATGAAGTAAATGCTAGTGCCATTATCTTGACATAATGATATGCGCTCGGCATCATGATTTTTTTTTTTTTCATGCTTGAAGTAAGAAATTATTACTTTAAAAAAGTAGTTTTATACTTGTGAGTGTTGATGACACAGCTTTGCAACAGTTGATATTCTAGTTTCAAGCATGTTTTACTCAATATAGCTCATCAAATCTCAGCAACAAGCTGTAATATCTTACTGAGATCATTTAGGACCAAAACCCTTAAAACAAGTAAAACACTCTAACATAAAATCCGCTTAGTGAGAAGAATTATCTTATCAGACAGAAAATAAGCAAATATCACCCTTATTTGAGATATTTCATCTTACTTAGATTTCAGTTTTTGCAGTGTTCCATTAATTATGATTGGCATTTTAATATTATTTCATTATTGTTTTCTACACTGTCAGATTTCAAACAAAAAGTCACAAAGGAAAAATACGGCCATGTTTGCCAAACCTATAAAAATCTTATTTCTTTAAACCAGGCCCAAATTTAGAGAAAACATTTTTGTCTGGGGGCCGGTATATCTCTTTTTAGGAACACTAATACAAAACCTCACAATAATGTCCGAATGCTAAAAACGTTATGTTAAAAAATGGAATGGAGTTTAAATTTGTTTTACTGAATGAGACACCCAGAATGTACATGAAAATAAAGAATGTGGGATTGACAATATTAACTATGAACGATAAAACACTGAATATTGAAAAACATATGAACGTCACACCCCATCTGCTTAGTGAGAAGAATTATCTTATCAGACAGAAAATACTGTATTTCCTTGAATAGCCGCAGGGGCGCTAATTAATTTATAACCTCCTGTCACTCCGGCGTTTACCGGAAGCCTGCGGGATGGCTGTGCATGCGCTAATTATTTTAAAACCTCTTCTCACTCCGGCGTTTACCAAAAGGAATGCGGTAAATTTAGGCGTGCGCTTTGAGTGTGATGTAAGCATACCATCATGAAAAGCACATTTAATTTAAAAAAAAAACGTTATTATGGTCTTACCTGTACTTATAAATGGAGTCCATTTGCAGCTCCTTCTGACCAAAAGCATCGATAAGTTGTTTATGGAAATCTTCCTTATTTTCTTTCTTCAGTTTTAAAAGTCTCTCTGTCTGGATGGAGATATTCCTTTAATTATTACCTCCTGCTTCGATTGAAAGTCCAGTTTAGAAAACTGTTTTATTTTAGATACCGGTATGTAATCCTCCATGTTAAAAGTTCAGGCGAGAGGAAAAAAAAAAAAAATCTGTTGCTGCGTGTTGTCACTTCTTCTGCAGTACCGGAAGTCGCAAAAAGGATCACTAGCGCCCTCTACCACCAGGAGGCGGGAGTCATTTAATGACTCATACAGTATTTGACACACGCAGCTACGGAATATTAATAAAACATAGCTGCTTACTGTTCTTTTTAGCATACCGTACCGGTATTCAATAGCTTGGACCTTAAATCCTACTGAATAGCTCTTTATCTTTGTTCCTTTGTGCGATTGCAAACTACTGAAATCAGCTTCCTCCATTTTGAAAATGAGGACAGGTAAACCGTCACTCGTGACGTAACGAACTTGACCCGGCGGAAGTTCTAGACATATGCTAAATATTTTGCGAAACGAGTTTGACCCGGCGAAAATTATAGACATGCGATAATAAAATTAATATTTTGCAAAACGAATTAGATCCGGCGTTAATAATGAACCGGCGATAAGGCCAAGCATGCGTTAATTATTTTGAGAAACGAGTTTGACCCGGCAGTAATTCTAGACGTGCGAATACTATATTCCCTGCGCCAATTCAAGGAAATACGGTAAGCAAATATCACCCTTATTTGAGATATTTAATCTTACTTAGATTTCAGTTTTTGCAGTGTAGGCGTTGTTGATAAGCCACATTTTAAATATGTTTGTGAAAGCCTTGTATGTTGTGACCAGTTGTCGACTCAGATTTTAAATTTTAAAAACAAATCAGCAGCGTCGTACAAAAAAGCTTTTATCAATTCCGCCAAATAGCGAAAGTGAAACCGCTTCTATCAGGACGTGATCTCGAGAAATTAATCCACGCCTTTATCTCGACTCGTTTAGACTACTGCAATGCCCTGTATGTAGGCATTGGCCAGGCCTCCCTCGCCCGCCTGCAGCTCGTGCAGAACTCTGCTGCTCGTCTGCTAACACAGACCCGCAGACGTGAGCACATCACCCCTATATTAGCGTCCCGTCACTGGCTCCCCGTGCGTTACAGAATCCATTTTAAACTCCTTTTATTTGTTTTTAAATGTCTAAACAACCTCGCGGCAACATATCTCGCCGACCTCCTTCAGCCTTACTGCCCCACCCGATCCCGAAGATCAGCCGATCAGCTGCTACTGACGGTCCCGGACACAAGGCTGAAGCTTAGAGGTGACAGAGCTTTCGCCGCTGCTGCTCCCAAGCTCTGGAACGACCTACCTCTTAGTGTTAGACAAGCCTCCTCTCTTCCTGTTTTTAAATCTCTCTTAAAGGCCTACTGAAATGAATTTTATTTATTTAAACGGGGATAGCAGATCTATTCTATGTGTCATACTTGATCATTTCGCGATATTGCCATATTTTTGCTGAAAGGATTTAGTATAGAACAACGACGATAAAGATTGCAACTTTTGGTATCTGATAAAAAAAAAGGCTTGCCCCTACCGGAAGTAGCGTGACGTAGTCAGTTGAACATATACGCAAAGTTCCCTATTGTTTACAATGATGGCCGCATGAAGTGAGAGAGATTCGGACCGAGAAAGCGACAATTTCCCCATTAATTTGAGCGAGGATGAAAGATTTGTGGATGAGTAAAGTGAGAGTGAAGGACTAGTGGGGAGTGGAAGCTATTCAGATAGGGAAGATGCTGTGAGAGCCGGGGGTGACCTGATATTCAGCTGGGAATGACTACAACAGTAAATAAACACAAGACATATATATACTCTATTAGCCACAACACAACCAGGCTTATATTTAATATGCCACAAATTAATCCTGCATAAAAACACCTGCGTGTTTGTTATGCTAGCTCCTAGCTCCTCTGCTAGCTCCAAGCTCCATAGAACACGCCAATACAATTCAAACACCTGATCAACACACACAATCACTCAGCCCAAAAGACCGTTCACCTAACCCAAGGTTCATAAAGCTTATATATTTTAAAAAAGTTACGTACATACGCAAAAAAAGTTGCGCACATACGGTCAAGCGATCAAATGTTTAGAAGCCAAAGCTGCATACTCACAGTAGCACGTCTGCGTCTTTGTCATCCAAATCAAAGTAATCCTGGTAAGAGTCTGTGTTGTCCCAGTTCTCTACAGGCGTCTGTGTATCGAAGTCAAAAGTCCTCCTGGTTAGAGTCTCTGTTATCCGAGTTCTTCCATCTTGACTGCATCTTTCGGGAATGTAAACAAAGAAGCGCCGGCTGTGTACTGTTGTGGCTGACTACGTTCGAAAAATACGTCCATTTCGCACCGACAACTTTCTTCTTTGCTTGCTCAGCTTCCTTCTCCATAATGCAATGAACATGATTGCAACAGATTCACGAACACAGATGTCCAGAATACTGTGGAATTATGAAATGAAAACAGAGCTTTTTCGTATTGGCTTCAATGTGGAAGGCATACCCGTGTTCCCCGGTCTACGTCACGCGCATACGGCATCCTCAGAGGCGTTTCGAACCGGAAGTTTAGCGGCAAATTTAAAATGTCACTTTATAAGTTAACCCGGCCGTATTGGCATGTGTTATAATGTTAAGATTTCATCATTGATATATAAACTATCAGACTGTGTGGTCGGTAGTAGTGGCTTTCAGTAGGCCTTTAAAAACATACTTTTATTCCATGGCTTTTAACACTGAGTGATACCCATCCTGCAATGGCGCCCCATAATACACCTGCTGTGAACCTGTTTTTATGTTTTTATGTTTTTATATTCTATTTATTTATTTTTTTATCGTGTTCTGTTTGTGTTGTGTTGTTTGCTCGGTTCTCGTATTATCTTTTAACCTGCCCATTGTACAGCACTTTGGCTACCCCTGTGGTCAATTTTAAATGTGCTTTATAAATCAAGTTGATTTGATTTGATTTGACCAGTTGAACCTCCTCAGGTACTGAGTTCCACACATTTGCACTCCTTACTGACCAGGCCCACTTACTGAAAGTGCTCGTGCGCAGAGGAAGTACTCTGAACGATGAGCAAAATTCCAAAAAAAAGTGCAGTTCCCCTTTAAGTGCACTGTCCGTTGCACCACTAAGGGAGGTCACACACAGTGAGTCGTGAAATGACACACAACTAACTATCACAACCGCACAAAAAGGGATGCGGTTGCTTCTGGGAGAGAATCTGAAGTGTGGGCATGCCAATGCATTTTTTTTGATGAAATACTTCACCTTTGATCTCAAACCGCAGACTCTGTAAAGTTTCCGTGACTCAAACGTGACTGTGGACATGTCAGGTGAAGTGGATATTCTCAGACATGCGAGGGATTTAACTCGGATTTGAAACGGCCTAGAAGTCTATACATGCGCCGATCCCCCGTCGGACCCACCCTCGTGAGCTCGACTCACCCTGATGAATAGCCCGGGTTGCAGGTGAACACACACGAGCAGACGCACGCAACAAACAAGAGCAAATATGGGCTTAGATGTGCCTTTGCACACATGCAGTAACACTCCGAAAGTCACCGCGTTGACACTTCGCTCGGACTTTTTGCTATTGCGGCTCACATAAAGAGGCAAGTAGCAGAGCACCACACAAATAGTGAGATGGTGTGTCACTGCCACTGTTGCAGTCGTGGTCAAAAGTGTACATACACTTGTAAAGAACATCATGTCATGGCTGTCTTGAGTTTCCAATCATTTCTACAACTCTTATTTTTTTGTGATAGAGTGATTGGAGCACATACAAAAAAACATTCATGAAGTTTGGTTATTTTATGAATTTATTATGGGTCTACTGAAAATGTGAGCAAACATACAGCAATGTTAAAGGCCTACTGAAAGCCACTACTAGCGACCACGCAGTCTGATAGTTTATATATCAATGATGAAATCTTAACATTGCAACACATGCCAATACGGCCGGGTTAACTTATAAAGTGACATTTTAAATTTGCCGCTAAACTTCCGGTTCGAAACGCCTCTGAGGATGACGTATGCGCGTGACGTAGACCGGCGAACACGGGTATGCCTTCCACATTGAAGCCAATACGAAAAAGCTCTGTTTTCATTTCATAATTCCACAGTATTCTGGACATCTGTGTTCGTGAATCTGTTGCAATCATGTTCATTGCATTATGGAGAAGGAAGCTGAGCAAGCAAAGAAGAAAGTTGTCGGTGCGAAATGGACGTATTTTTCGAACGTAGTCAGCCACAACAGTACACAGCCGGCGCTTCTTTGTTTACATTCCCGAAAGATGCAGTCAAGATGGAAGAACTCGGATAACAGAGACTCTAACCAGGAGGACTTTTGACTTCGATACACAGACGCCTGTAGAGAACTGGGACAACACAGACTCTTACCAGGATTACTTTGATTTGGATGACAAAGACGCAGACGTGCTACTGTGAGTATGCAGCTTTGGCTTCTAAACATTTGATCGCTTGACCGTATGTGCGCAACTTTTTTTTGCATATGTACGTAACTTTTTTAAAATATATAAGCTTTATGAACCTTGGGTTAGGTGAACGGTCTTTTGGGCTGAGTGATTGTGTGTGTTGATCAGGTGTTTGAATTGTATTGGCGTGTTCTATGGAGCTAGGAGCTAGCAGAGGAGCTAGGAGCTAGCGTAACAAACATGCAGGTGTTTTTATGCAGGATTAATTTGTGGCATATTAAATATAAGCCTGGTTGTGTTGTGGCTAATAGAGTATATATATGTCTTGTGTTTATTTACTGTTGTAGTCATTCCCAGCTGAATATCAGGTCACCCCCGGCTCTCACAGCATCTTCCCTATCTGAATAGCTTCAACTCCCCACTAGTCCTTCACTTGCACTTTACTCATCCACAAATCTTTCATCCTCGCTCAAATTAATGGGGAAATTGTCGCTTTCTCGGTCCGAATCTCTCTCACTTCATGCGGCCATCATTGTAAACAATAGGGAACTTTGCGTATATGTTCAACTGACTACGTCACGCTACTTCCGGTAGGGGCAAGCCTTTTTTTTATCAGATACCAAAAGTTGCAATCTTTATCGTCGTTGTTCTATACTAAATCCTTTCAGCAAAAATATGGCAATTTCGCGATATTGCCATATTTTTGCTGAAAGGATTTAGTAGAGAAAACCGACGATAAAGTTTGCAACTTTTGCTCGCTGATAACAAAAACCTTGCCCCTACCGGAAGTAGCGTGACGTCACAAGCGGTAGTGCTGCTCACAATTCCCCATTTTTTACAATGGAGCGGGAGATATTCGGAGCGAGAAAGTGACGATTACCCCATTAATTTGAGCGAGGATGAAAGATTCGTGAATGAGGAACGTTAGAGTGACAGACTAGAATGCAGTTCAAGAGATATCTTTTTTCGCTCTGACCGTAACTTAGGTACAAGCTGGCTCATTGGAATCCACACTCTCTCCTTTTTCTATTGTGGATCACGGATCACCGTTCTCTACTAAATCCTTTCTGCAAAAATATGGCAATATCGCGAAATTATCTGCTATCCCCGTTTAAATAAGAAAATCTCATTTCAGTAGGCCTTTAATATTTGCTAACATATCCCTTGGCAAGTTTCACTGCAATATGGTAATCTTGGTAGCCATCCACAAAAACAAAATTTTTGACCACTCCTCTTGACAAAATTGGTGCAGTTCAGCTAAATTTGTTGGTTTTCTGACATGGACTTGTTTCTTCAGCATTGTCCACTTTGGGAAGGCCATTCTACAACCTTAATTCTACCCTGATTTAGCTATTCCTTTGCCACGTTTGACATGTGTTTGGAGTCATTTGTTGGTAGAGTGCCAGCAACTTCAGGGTTCCAGGTTCGATTCCCGCTTCCGCCATCCTAATCACTGCCGTTGTTTCCTTGGGCGAGACACTCCACCCACCCGTTCCCAGTGCCACCCACACTGGTTTAAATGTAACTTAGATATTGGGTTTCACTATGTAAAGCGCTTTGAGTCACTAGAGAAAAGCGCTATATAAATATAATTTACTTCACTGTCCTGTTGGAACACCCAACTGCGCCCAAGACCCAACCTCTGGGCTGATAATTTAGGTTGTCCTGAAGAATTTGGAGGTAATCCTCCTTTTTCATTGTCCCGTTTACTCTCTGTAAAGCACCAGTTCCATTGGCAGCAAAACAGGCCCAGAGCATAATACTACCACCACCATGCTTGATGGTAGGCCTCACCTTTTCTCCTCCAAACATATTGCTGGGTATTGTGGCCAAACAGCTCAATTTGTGTTTCATCTGACCACAGAACTTTCCTCCAGAAGGTCTTATCTTTGTCCATGTGATCAGCAGCAAACTTTAGACGAGCCTCAAAGTGTCGCTTCTGGGGCAAGGGCTTCCTTCTTGCACGGTAGCCCCTCAGTCCATGGCGATGCAAAACACGCTTGACTGTGGACACTGACACCTGTGTTCCAGCAGCTTCCAATTCATTGCAGACCTGCTTTTTGGTGGCTAAGGTTGACTCTAGATAATCCTGACCAATTTTCTTTCAGCAGCAGGTGATAGCTTGCGTTTTCTTCCTGATCGTGGCAGTGACAAAACTGTGCCATGCACTTTATACTTACGAACAAGTGTCTGCACAGTTGCTCTTGGGACCTTAAGCTGCTTTGAAATGGCTCCAAGTGACTTTTTCAAGTCAATGATTCGTTTTTTCAGATCTGTGCTGACTTCCTTTGACTTTCCCATAGTCACGTTGGTAACCGAGTCTAATGACTGCATAACATGAGCCCCATTTAAATGGGCTCAGAGAAGTCAACAGGTGTCGTCAATCATAATCACCTTACTTGCCAACCCTCCCGGATTTTCCGGGAGACTCCCGGAATTCAGCGCCTCTCCCGAAAACCTCCTGGAAGAAATGTTCTCCCGAAAACCCCCCGGAATTCAGCCGGAGCTGGAGGCCACGCCCCCTCCAGCTCCATGCGGACCTGGGTGGGGACAGCGGCGACAGTCTGTTTTCACGTCCGCTTTCCCACGATATAAACATCGTGCCTGCCCAATCACGTTAAAACTGTAGAATGATCGAGGGCGAGTTCTTGGTTTCTTATGTGGGTTTATTGTTAGGCAGTTTCATTAACGTCCTCCCAGCGTGGTAACAACACACAACAACAGCAGTCGCGTTTTTGTCTACCGTAAAGCAGTTTGTCTGCCGTAAACAGCAATGTTGTGACACTCTTAAACAGGACAGTACTGCCATCTACTGGATAGCCTCCGGAACACTGAAATTCAAGTATTTCTTTTATTTATATGTATAATAAAATAAATATATATAGCTAGAATTCACTGTAATTCAAGTATTTCATACATATATGTATAATATATATATATATATATATATATATATATATATATATATATATATACACATATGAAATATATATGAAATACTCGAGTTGGTGAATCCTAGCTTTAAATATACTTCTCCCCTCTTAACCATGCCCCCAACCACGCCCCCCGACCATGCCCCACCCCACCCCCCAACTCCCGGAATTGGAGGTCTCAAGGTTGGCAAGTATGATAATCCCTCACAGGAAGTTAAGAGGCCATGCCATGAAGCTCATTTGATTTGATTGTAACTTTTCTGCATCACCAAAATTGATAATGTAGGTTGCTATATGTATACTTTTGACCCAGCAGATTTGGTCACATTTTCAGTAGACCCATAATAAATACATAAAAGAACCAAACTTCATGAATGTTTTTTTGTGTGTGCTCCAATCACAAAGAAATAAGACTTGTAGAAATGATTGGAAACTCAAGACAGCCATGACATGATGTTCTTTACAAGCGTATGCAAGCTTTTGACCACGACTGTACTTCCGGACATATTGAGTATCCTTCCAACGGGCAGGTAAATGGCCTGATTTCATCCCAGTGTGTCTGCATTGGAAAGACTGACACATGGTTGAGTCATAATTGTCGTGTGTACAGAATCACTGACAAACTAAACGAGGGTTTCAGGCAATTAGGACAGGAACAAAAGTAGAAAGTCAAAACTTTTATTGGAAAAAGTCCACTAATGGCTCCAGAAAATCTCACAGGATGAGGCCGTGAATGAACTGCTATGTGTGTGAGTGACAGTAAAACGGCACATAATGCCTGGGAATAAGCCCATAATCTAGGGTATCGAATTCAGTGGGCTGGTGAAAGGCCATGAATGGACTGAATGGACTCTTTGTCGAGGTTGTGGGGTATAGCCTCATTTGCATGCAGTGATAAACGTTGTTTACATTGGGCATACAGCGCTGTGAAGTGGTAGGTAAACGCACTATGAATGATAGATTTACTGCTTCTGCAATTCAGTGGATGTGGGCACGCACACACAAACAGACCGATTCATGCTACAAGTATGCAAACACAAGCTGCACGGTTAGATATGCAAACACACATGTTCAGAAGAACTATTTCACGCAACAAGACTGTGACATAACACACACAGCGAAACAATATCCACTCTCCCGGTGGCAAATACCCAATGATACTGTATAACCACCGTTCATATTTCCAGCCACTCTGTCACCATCGCACTCAAGCCATGTTTATTGTTTGATAGACCCGGAGATATACGCTTAGGCTCTGGGAAAAGGAGGGTCTGAGGGGTCCACTGCATCATTCCAAAAAATGAGGAATCCCTTCTCTAAGCAATGAGGGCAGGCTGAAGGGAGGGGACCGGGCCCACGGGGGAACCAGGGCCCCGCTCGCAGAACAGTGGGTGATTTGTCATCCAACATGAGTTTGGTGATGTAGCGAGGTGGAGGGATGGAGAGATGGAGTGGCGGACAGGGGTAGCGATTTAGGGCAGTGAATGGGTTTCGGGTCGCCAGGATCACACACTGGGTTAGTCACTTGGTTCTCAAACTGGACAGAGAGGTGTAGTAATAAGGAGAGAGGATGGGAGCCTTGTTTCCTCCTGCCAAAGAAAATCACAACATTGCTCCCAAACATTCATGTCTGTAAACAACATTTGTTCATAAGAAACAACAGTAGAAGCATTTAAGTCCCATCTTAAAACTCATTTGTATAATCTAGCCTTTAAATAGACCCCCCTTTTTAGACCAGTTGATCTGCCGTTTCTTTTCTTCTCTCCTCTTCTCCCCTGTCCCTTGGGAGGGGGAGTTGCATAGGTCCGGTGGCCATGGATGAAGTGCTGGCTGTCCAGAGTCGGGACCCCGGGTGGACCACTAGCCTGTGCATCGGTTGGGGACATCTCTGCGCTGCTGACCCGTCTCCGCTCGGGACGGTTTCCTGCTGGCCCCACTATGGACTGGACTCTCGCTGATGTGTTGGATCCACTGTGGACTGGACTTTCACAATATTATGTCAGACCCACTCGACATCCATTGCTTTCGGTCTCCCCTAGAGGGGGCGGGGGGGTTACCCACATATGCGGTCCTCTCCAAGGTTTCTCATAGTCATTCACCGACGTCCCACTGGGTTGAGTTTTTCCTTGCCCGTATGTGGGCTCTGTACCGAGGATGTCGTCGTGGCTTGTGCAGCCCTTTGAGACACTTGTGATTTAGGGCTATATAAATAAACATTGATTGATTGATTGATGTCTGTAAACAACATTTGTTCATAACAATACCTGCTCAAAGCTTCGATGGGATTTGTTTTACATTGTTGGGTAAACTTTGTTGGTAGTGGCAGTGTGAGCTCAAGAAGCTTTGTTGTGTAAACCAAAACAAAATCATGACCAAGTTTTTAAGGAGTCGAGACCGGCTCAAAAACAAGACCAGTCAAGCCCAAGTTAAGAAGTAGGGATAACCACGAATGTACCCTTTAGCCCTTCATTTTGGATGTTCTTGTCAAGCAAGTGTTGTCCCAATTATAGAGGAATGTAGTTCATCATAGAGCTGGCACACGATGCTATTAAAAAAGTAATTATTATGAATCACAATTGTTTTGATTTGAGAATCAATTCTGAATTCAATCAATCAATCAATGTTTATTTATATAGCCCTAAATCACAAGTGTCTCAAAGGGCTGTACAAGCCACAACGACATCCTCGGTACAGAGCCCACATACGGGCAAGGAAAAAGTCAACCCAGTGGGACGTCAATGTGAATGACAATGAGAAACCTTGGAGAGGGGGGGGGGGGGTGCTGGAGCCTATCTCAGCTGCATTTGGGCGGAATCAATACCCTGTAGTATTGACGGAAATCGGTCTGTACCTGTTCGGGCGGAAGACGGGGTACACCCTGGACAAGTCACCACCTCATCCCAGGGCCAACACAGATAGACAGACAACATTCACACTCACATTCACACAATAGGGCCAATTTAGTGTTGCCAATCAACCTATCCCCAGGTGCATGTCTTTGGAGGTGGGAGGAAGCCGGAGTCAGGGGGAGAAAATGCAAACTCCACACAGAAATATCCCGAGCCCGGGATTGAACTCAGGACCTTCGTATTGTGAGGCACATGCGCTAACCCCACCGACCATGACCTTTGCAGACAAACCTAAACCTTCTACCACATCTCTATAGATATGCCATTCCACAGCACCCTAGCACCACCCACCGCCCTTCACTGGGGAGTCCAGCGTTCACAACCCACACGGTTGTGAACCATACATGGACCAAGTTCAATAGTTCAATTACAATAGTC
Source organism: Entelurus aequoreus (assembly GCF_033978785.1). Taxonomy (NCBI): domain Eukaryota; kingdom Metazoa; phylum Chordata; class Actinopteri; order Syngnathiformes; family Syngnathidae; genus Entelurus; species Entelurus aequoreus. The sequence goes on from NC_084736.1 coordinate 80,297,390, forward strand.
ACCTGTCTCAATGCTTTATAAGACTAAGACAACAGCCAACAATGAGTGTAAGCACCTCCCCTTTGTACTATGTACTATGTACCAGTACTATGGAATGCCCTCCCGGTAACAGTTAGAGATGCTACCTCAGTAGAAGCATTTAAGTCCCATCTTAAAACTCATTTGTATACTCTAGCCTTTAAATAGACCCCCCTTTTTTAGACCAGTTGATCTGCCGTTTTTTTTTTCTCCTTTGCCCCCTCGCCGGGTTATTCCGGTTCCGGTGACCATGGATGAGGTGCTGGCTGTCCAGAGTTGGGACCCGGGGTGGACCGCTCGCCTGTGCATCGGTTGGGGACGTCTCTGCGCTACTGACCTGTCCCCGCTCGGGATGGTCTCCTGCTGGCCCCACTATGGACTGGACTCTCACAGTTATGTTGGATCCACTAGGGACTGTACTTAGAGGGGGGGTTACCCACATATGCGATCCTCCCCAAGGTTTGTCATAGTCATTCACATCGACGTCCCTTGTGTGGGCTCTGTGCCGAGGATGTCGTTGTGGCTTGTGCAGCCCTTTGAGACACTTGTGATTTAGGGCTATATAAATAAACATTGATTGATTGATTGATTGATTTGGGAGCCTCCAGTCGGGATGTTCCTCAAAGAAGCAAACTCGTAACAAACCTTTGAATGTACCTGAGGGCTGAGGCCAAGCCGTAAAACCATCACCCTACTAGGTCTGGTTTTATCCTGTTTGTGTTCGAAGTATGGGGGGGTGCAGTTATCGTGCCTGCAGAGGGCACCCATCCACTGCACATATCTTAACATGATGAACACATGAGCTTGATCACAAATAGATAGGAATCTTTTTTTTACTACTTATCCTTGCAGTGCCCCCTAGAGAATGCCACTGTGGGCAATTGCCCATGTAGCCAATATGGCCACGTTAATGGGATCTACAAGCTGGGCTGAAGGTCAGGGGCCCCAACCCAATTAGGGGCCCCCGATTTTGACGGCGGACTGCAACGATAGCTGTTTATAGCTGTCAATCACAGACAGATCAGCTTCATGTAGCAATTGTATACTCTCTCTCTCCGAAAAAAAGATGTATTTATGAATACATGAATAAATCTTTTTAAATGGATGATATGTTTTCATTGTTGCTGTTCTTTAAAAATATATATATATATATTTATTCATTTGATAGGGAAATCATAATACATGTACTGAGAAAACCGACACTTTTTTTCCTTCCCCCCTAAAAATACATAATAAAGAAAGAAATAAAAAATAATAATAAAAAAAAAATTATGTATTATGAACTAAATAAAAAAATGTAATTGGATGATATTTTTTCATTGTTGCTGTTCTTTTTTTTAAATAATATTTATTTATTAATTTGATAGGGAAATCATAATACAGGTATTGAGAAAACGGACCCTTTTTTTTCCTCCACCCTAAAAAAAGAAAAAATACAAAATAAAGAAAATTTAAAAAAAATAAAATAAAATAAAAATTATTCATGAACAAAATAATTGTTTTAAATGGATGATATGGTTTCACTGTTGCTGTTCTTTAAAAAAAAAAAATATTTATTTTTCATTTGATAGGGAAATCATAATACATGTACTGAGAAAACAGACACTTTTTTTTCCTCCCCCATAAAAAATACAAAATACATAATAAAGAAATAAATAAAAAATAATAATAAAAAAAATTATGTATTATGAACTAAATAAAAAAAATTTAATTGGATGATATTTTTTCATTTTTGCTGTTCTTTTTTTTTATATATAATATTTATTTATTAATTTGATAGGGAAATCATAATACAGGTATTGAGAAAACGGACACTTTTTTTTCCCTCCACCCTAAAAAAAGAAAAAATACAAAATAAAGAAAATAAAAAAAATAAAAAAAAAATAAAAATGTATTCATGAACAAAATAATTGTTTTAAATGGATGATATGGTTTCATTGTTGCTGTTCTTTTTTAAAAAAAATGTATTTATTCATTTGATAGGGAAATCATAATACATGTACTGAGAAAACAGACACTTTTTTTTCCTCCCCCCTAAAAAATACAAAATGCTTAATAAAGAAATAAATAAAAATAAAAAATTATAAAAAAAATTATGTATTATGAACTAAATAAAAAAATGTAATTGGATGATATTTTTTCATTGTTGCTGTTCTTTTTTTTTAAATAATATTTATTTATTAATTTGATAGGGAAATCATAATACAGGTATTGAGAAAACGGACACTTTTTTTTCCTCCACCCTAAAAAAAGAAAAAATACAAAATAAAGAAAATTAAAAAAAATAAAAAATTTAAAAAAATGTATTCATGAACAAAATAATTGTTTTAAATGGATGATATGGTTTCATTGTTGCTGTTCTTTTAAAAAAAAATGTATTTATTCATTTGATAGGGAAATCATAATACGTGTACTGAGAAAACAGACACTTTTTTTTCCTCCCCCCTAAAAAATACAAATACTTAATAAAGAAATAAATAAAAAATAATAATAATAAAAAAAGTATGTATTATGAACTAAATAAAAAAAATTTAATTGGATGATATTTTTTCATTGTTGCTGTTCTTTTTTTTTTTTTATAATATTTATTTATTAATTTGATAGGGAATTCATAATACAGGTATTGAGAAAACGGACACTTTTTTTTCCTCCACCCTAAAAAAAGAAAAAATACAAAATAAAGAAATAAAAAAAATTAAAAAAAATGTATTCATGAACAAAATAATTGTTTTAAATGGATGATATGTTTTCATTGTTGCTGTTCTTCTTTTTTTTTTAAATATTTATTTATTCATTTGATAAGGAAATCATAATACATGTACTGAGAAAACAGACACTTTTTTTTCCTCCCCCCTAAAAAATACATAATACAAAACAAAGAAATAAAAAAAATTAAAAACAATTTTTTTTTAAATGTATTCATGAACTAAATAAAAAAAATTTAATTGGATGATATTTTTTCATTGTTGCTGTTCTTTTTTTTTTTAAATAATATTTATTTATTCATTTGATAGGGAAATCATAATACAGGTACTGAGAAAACAGACACTTTTTTTCCTCCCCCCTAAAAAATACAAAATAAAAAAAATAAAAATAAAAAATAGAAATAAAGATTAAAAAAATTTATTCATGAACTAAATATTTTTTTTAAATGGATGATATGTTTTCATTGTTGCTTTTCTTTAAAAAAAAAAAAAAAGATTTATTTATTCATTTGATAGGGAAATCATAATACAGGTACTGAGAAAACAGACACTTTTTTTTCTCCCCCCTAAAAAAAGAAAAAATACAAAATAAAGAAATTTAAAAAAATAAAGTAATAAAAAAAAATGTATTCATTAACTAAATAGTTGTTTTAAATGGATGATATTTTTCATTGTAGCTGTTCTTTTTAAAAAAAACTTTTTATTTATTCATTTGATAGGGAAATCATGATACAGGTACTGAGAAAACAGACACCTTTTTCCACCTACCCCCCAAAAAATAAAAAATACAAAATAAATACATTTAAAAAAATAATAAAATAAATAAAAAATTAAGAATTAAGAAGTGTACAGTAGTGACCTACTCAGTGGCCTAGTGGTTAGAGTGTCCGGCCTGGGATCGGCAGGTCGTGAGTTCAAACCCCCGGCCGAGTCATACCAAAGACTATAAAAATGGGACCCATTACCTCCCTGCTTGGCACTCAGCATCACCAAAAATGATTCCCGGGCGCGGCCACCGCTGCTGCTCACTGCTCCCCTCACCTCCCAGGGGGTGAAAAAGGGGATGGGTCAAATGCAGAGGACAATATTCACCACACCTAGTGTGTGTGTGTGACAACCATTGGTACTTTAACTTAGCTTAACTTTGCATGCACACACACTTGACATGATTTAGCAGACCCTGACAGAAGCCTGATTGGTGTCTCTGTCTCTGGGTGGGCTGATTGGTGTCCCTGAGGTCTCGTTCCAGGTAGGGAGACAGACAGCGGCCTGGAATCCCACTCCTCTGCATCCCTCCCTATGACATATTCCGGGAAGGAACGCCTCGCACACGCCCTTCAACCCGTGCATTCAGCGTTGTTCTGACACACAGGAGCCACACATTTTATCCTAAGGTTTGCATGGATTTTATTTTTTTTCCCCCTGCTCTGAACTTCCCGTGCGCATCCGCAGTGACTTACCACACATTCCTACAAACCGGTTTTGTTATTGGAGTCAATGCACAGGGTCTTGTTTAGCTGGATTTGAATGACATCAGCTCTGGGTGACTGGAACTAGGGCAAACTGCCGAGCCGGTGGGCCAGGGAAAACAGAACGCGGGATAAATCAACTAAGTGGGGGGAGAAAAGTAAAGAAGAAGAACGCTCGCAGGCCCAGAATGTGAGCACACAAAGACATTTGCGTATCATTTAAAAAAAAAAAAAAAAAGGCTTTTTTAAAAAGAAGGGTTTTTAAGCCTTTTTTAAAAGCATCCACAGTCTGTGGTGCCCTCAGGTGGTCAGGGAATATCTTTACAAATGCAGCATATTAGATGGCTTAATGATTCTTTTTAAATCATAAGGAAATATGTTCATGTCATTTTCTATCAGCACAAAGTAACTCGCTAGTGTTGGCCCGATACCAATATTTTGGTGCCGGTACCGGTACCAAAATGTATTTGGAAACTTTTCTGTGATTTTCGATACTTTTCTAATTAAAGGGGACCACAATTTTTTTTATTATTGGCTTTATTTTAACAAAAAGTCTTACGGCACATTAAACATATGTTTGTTATTGCAAGTTTGTCCTTAAATAAAATAGTGAACATACAAGACAACTTGTCTTTTATTAGTAAGTAAACAAACAACGTCTCCTAATTAGTCTGCTGACATATGCAGTAACATATTGTGTCATTTATACACCTATTATTTTGTCAAAATTATTGGTAGAAAATGAATTATTAATTACCGAGCCCCTAAAAGGAATTTTTTTTTTTTTTTTTTTTTTTAGACATGTATCTCGTGCGCACAAGAAACGTTTCATAAAGTTATTAAAAAAAAAAATTTTTAAATGTATAATGTTTATTTATTTTATTATTTTATTTTTTTTACACATGTATCTCGTGCGCACGAGAAAGTTTCTCTTGCGCACGAGATACATGTCTAAAAAAAAAAAAAAAAAAAAAAAAAAGTAGAATTATATACAAAAAAAAAATCCCCCATGTCCCTTTAGGGGCTCCGTAATTAATTTTATTTTTATTTATTTTATTTTATTTTATTGTATTTATTTTTTGTCCTGTCCAGCTTCTCAGTCAAATCAAATAGTTGATGTAGATGCCCATATCGGCTGTTCAGATTTACTTTACAAAAGAGAAGTGTAGGATACTTCTCTTGTTGCCTTATTTGTATTTGACTTTATTAAATGTATTTATGTTATCAGTTGGTGCAGCCGGGCCGGAGCAGGGAGGGGATAGAATTAATATCAGAGACATTATTTAAGCCTGCCTTTGCCAGTCAGTCGGGCTGGCTTCTTTCTGTTACGACGGGGTTGCAGCTTACTGCGCGGTTCGTTCTCCCGGGATGCAAACGGACGACTCTGGACAGGACTTGCAGGTAGGAACATGATTTAATCTTGAACAAATCAAAGAGGTAAAAAAACAGAAAACAAACCGACGAAACAAGGTGCCGATCGCACTTGAAGCTAAACACTTAGCATGGGTTAGGAGACAAGCAAAACTTTGACGCAAACAAAGAAGCCAGACCGACTGACTGGCAAAGGCGGGCTTAAATAATGTCTCTGATTGGAAACAAATGAGCGTCCCGAACACAAGAGGCAGGTGAAAATAATACGTAACCATGGTGACTAAACAAACTCAAGGGTAAACAACAACAGGAACTAAGGGAGTCCAAAACCAGCAGAAAATAGAAAACATGATCCGGACCACGGATCATGACACTGGCTTCATATGTCGCGGACTGACGGTGCGGTGGTCGAGCTTTCTCGCCGGGTCGGCCACACGGTACATTACCACTGCACTTTAAGATCCTAGACAAAAACTTACCAACCAGATTTTAATGCACGTTTTTATTTCAGCAATACTGATAAAAGGCCACTAGGTGAATATCGCTCCGCAAACACCTTTCTGGAGTCTTTATTTTAGTCTTATCACATTGACTTATAGTCAAACCGGTCACACCAATTCAAGTCTTTGAACGCACAATCTTTTGAGTATGAGCCTGAAATGCGAACCACTAGTTTACCGTGCTGTACATTAGATCTGTGGAATTTGTGTTAAAGTCCAGGCTAGGTCAACGAGCATCACGGAAGTGATTGTGTTTGACTTTGGAGGGTCCGTGGTTTGATTGATTGATTGACTGAGACTTTTATTAGTAGATTGCACAGTACAGTACATATTCCGTGCAATTGCCCACTAAATGGTAACACCCGAATACGTTTTTCAACTTGTTTAAGTCGGGGTCCACGTTAATCAATTCATGGTGCATCAGATAATATCATTCATCGTCCATATTAAACACACGTAAGTATTTAAGTTGCAAAATGCTGCAGGGGCCCCTGTTTAATAATGGACTTACTAAATGGCTACGCACCAGTCCGACCCTTATCATGTGACAAATATGATCTGACCCCCTATATGTGTTCATAATCATTCCGGTGTTGCCAAGTTTTTTTTGTACTCTGTCAACCGTATGGCATTTTCCCCACTTTTAAAATGAAATGAATATCATGGATAAGCCTTCAGAGGAAACCCGAACCCTGTTTACTTACCCTAATGCAAACAGTCCCAAACACACCCACTTTTCTAAAGTGAGTGACACTCACGGCTGTTACAAGGAAACGGGGGTAGGCGGGTCCAGTGATGATGGGTAACGTTTTTGATACCACAAATAATCAGTGTTCACAGTTATGCGGTAATGGGCTGCCGTCGAAGCTTAAAAGTAACGTCCCTGGCATCCTGGACGTACAAACCCCGTTTCCATAAGAGTTGGGGAATGGTGTTAGATGTAAATATAAATGGAATACAATGATTTGCAAATCATTTTCGACCCATATTCAGTGGAATATGCTACAAAGACAACATATTTGATGGGGTTTTTTGCAAATAATCATTCACTTTAGAATTTGATGCCAGCAACACGTGCCAAAGAAGTTGGGAAAGGTGGCAATAAATACTGATAAAGTTGAGGAATGCTCATCAAACACTTATTAGGAACATCCCACGGGTGTGCAGGCTAATTGGGAACAGGTGGGTGCCATGATTGGGTATAAAAGTAGATTCCATGAAATGCTCAGTCGTTCACAAACGAGGACGGGGCGAGGGTCACCACTTTGTCAACAAATGCGTGAGCAAATTGTTGAACGGTTTAAGAACAACCTTTCTCAACCAGCTACTGCAAGGAATTTAGGGGTTTCACCATCTACGCTCCGTAATATCATCAAAGGGTTCAGAGAATCTGGAGAAATCACTGCACGTAAGCAGCTAAGCCCCGTGACCTTCCATCCATCAGGCTGTACTGCATCAACAAGTGACTTCAGTGTGTAAAGGATATCACCACATGGGCTCAGGAACACTTCAGAAACCCACTGTCAGTAACTACAGTTGGTCGCTACATCTGTACGTGCACGTTAAAACCCTCCTATGCAAGGCGAAAACCGTTTATCAACAACACCCGGAAACCCCGTCGGCTTCGCTGGGCCTGAGCTCATCTAAGATGGACTGATACAAAGTGGAAAAGTGTTCTGCGGTCTGACGAGTCCACATTTCAAATTGTTTTTGGAAACTGTGGACGTCGTGTCCTCCGGACCAAAGAGGAAAAGAACCATCCGGATTGTTATAGGCGCAAAGTGTAAAAACCAGCATGTGTGATTGTATGGGGGTGTATTAGTGCCCAAGACATGGGTAACTTACACATCTGTGAAGGCGCCATTAATGCTGAAAGGTACATACAGGTTTTGGAGCAACATATGTTACAACGTATGGACGCCCCTGCTTATTTCGGCAAGACAATGCCAAGCCACATGTTATATCAACGTGGCTTCATAGTAAAAGAGTGCGGGTACTAGACTGGCCTGCCTGTAGTCCAGACCTGTCTCCCATTGAAAATGTGTGAAGCCTAAAATAGCACAAGGGAGACCCCCGGACTGTTGAACAACTTAAGCTGTACATCAAGCAAGAATGGGAAATAATTCCACCTGAGAAGCTTCAAAAATGTGTCTCCTCAGTTCCCAAACCTTTACTGAGTGTTGTTAAAAGGAAAGGCCATGTAACACAGTGGTGAACATGCCCTTTGTTGCAGCCATGAAATTCTAAGTTAATTATTATTTGCAAAAAATAAATAAAGTTTATGAGTGTGAACATCAAATATGTTGTCTTTGTAGGTCATTCAATTGAATATGGGTTGAAAAGGATTTGCAAATCATTGTATTCCGTTTATATTTACATCTAACACCATTTCCCAACTCATGTGGAAACGGGGTTTGTACAAAGTATGTGTTTGGTACATTTGGATTGTCTAAATGTGTCATTGGTGCAAATGTCAGCCGTCCAGTTCAAATAATCATCATTGATGAATGCATCGTTTCCAATCATTTATTACATGCAAAGGCGTCAAAAAAAAAATCCAAAAATGTTCCCACCAAGTTGCCTCAGGCCAGTCAAGTGTGTTAGTGGTAGTCTGCGTCAGCCCGGTGAGCTCATCTGAAAGCATTCCTTCACCACGCTTGAGTGGATCAAAAGCAGGGAAGGCGAGACATGAGTTGAGGACTCGCCGCCTACAAAGGCTGCTACGCTCTCTGCTCCTCTGAAGGTCGCCTAGCGTTAATTTGTATCAGTAAACACGTTTCAAAATGTCATCCACAATAATCCCCGTAACGGGACTCGGTGTGCGTGCATGTGTGTGTCTGTGTGTGTGATTTTCCAAAAGCAACAATAAATATATTGTTGAATTAACAATTTTATGAGTGTGATAGTCAATATAGCAGGCCTGGGCAATTATTGTGACTCGGGGGACAAATTTAGAGGGAAAAAATGTGTCTGGGGGCCGGTATGTCTATTTTTAGGAACACTAATACAACAATGTCTGATTGAATGCTTTTTCGTATCATTTCTGAGTGACACCGTCAAAAAAAGTATCAATTCAATGTTTATTGTTGTAGTTTGTAGAATGCAGTGATGTAAAACTGCACTGCATAGTCGGCCTCGTTCTGAGAGTCGGATTTACAGACAGTTAATATAATAATAATAATAATAATAATAATAATAATAATAATAATAATAATAATAATAATAATAATAATAATAATAATAATAATAATATATTTTATTTGTAAAAAGCACTTCACGTTGAGTAAACAACCTCAAAGTGCTACAGTGTACTAAAAAAAATACAAATAAAAAGATAATAAAAAATAAATAAAAATAAAAACTAGAACAGTCAAATAGCTAAAACTGGTATGCATATATCTAAAAAAAAAAAGGCTTTTTTTTTTTAAAAGAAGCGTTTTTAAGTAGAGATGTCCGATAATATCGGTCTGCCGATATTATCGGCCGATATATGCGTTAAAATGTAATATCGGAAATTATCGGTATCGGTTTTTTTATTATCAGTATCGGTTTTTTTTTTGTTGTTGTTTTGTTTTGTTTTATTAAATCCACATAAAAAACACAAGATACACTTACAATTAGTGCACCAACCCAAAAAACCTCCCTCCCCCATTTACACTCATTCACACAAAAGGGTTGTTTCTTTCTGTTATTAATATTCTGCTTCCTACATTATATATCAATATATATCAATACAGTCTGCAAGGGATACAGTCCGTAAGCACACATGATTGTGCGTGCTGCTGCTCCACTAATAGTACTAACCTTTAACAGTTCATATTACTAATTTTCATCCATTACTAGTTTCTATGTAACTGTTTTTATATTGTTGTACTTTCTTTTTTATTCAAGAAAATGTTATTAATTTATTTATCTTATTTTACTAATTTTTTTAAAAAGTACCTTATCTTCACCATACCTGGATGTCCAAATTAGGCATAATAATGTGTTAATTCCATGACTGCATATATCGGTTGATATCGGTATCGGTTGATATCGGTATCGGTAATTAAAGAGTTGGACAATATCGGAATATCGGATATCGGCAAAAAGCCATTATCGGACATCCCTAGTTAATATAATAATAATAATAATAATAATAATAATAGATTTTATTTGTAAAAAGCACTTTACGTTGAGTAAACAACCTCAAAGTGCTACAGTGTACTAAAATAATAAAATAAAAATAAAAACTAGAACCGTCAAATAGCTAAAAATAGTATGCATATATCTAAAAAAAAAAAAGGCTTTTTTTAAAAAAGAAGCGTTTTTAAGCCTTTTTTAAAAGCTTCCACAGTCTGTGGTGCCCTCAGGTGGTCAGGGAATATCTATACAAATGCAGCATATTAGATGGCTTTATGATTGATTTTAAATTCATAAGGAAATATGCTCATGTCATTTTCTATCAGCACAAAGTAACTTTCGATTGCAAGTGACAGATCTTGAAATTATTGTAGAGTTTTCAAATATTTATAGACACCAGTGTTGTCCCAATACCAATATTTTGGTGCCGGTACCGGTACCAAAATGTATTTGGAAACTTTTCGGTACTTTTCGATACTTTTCTAATTACAGGGGACCACAATTTTTTTTATTATTGGCTTTATTTTAACAAAAAGTCTTACGGTACATTAAACATATGTTTATTATTGCAAGTTTGTCCTTAAATAAAATAGTGAACATACATACAAGACAACTTGTCTTATATGTAAGTAAACAAACAAAGGCTCCTAATCAGTCTGCTAAAATATGCAGTAACATATTGTGTCATTTATCTACCTATTATTTTGTCAACATTATTGGTAGAAAATGAACTATTAATTACGGAGCCCCTAAAGGGACATGGGGGAAAACATTTTTTTTATAATTTTTTATATATATTTTTTTTAAATAAAGGGGACCGCATAAAAATTGCATTATTGGCTTTATTTTAACAAACAGTCTCCGGGTACATTAAACATACAAACAACCACAGTCGTTTTTGAAAACGATGTAATAATATCGTAATTATTGAGGCATAGACTTCTACAGGTGTCCTCTACGGCAGTGGTCCCCAACCTTTTTGTAGCTGCGGACCGGTCAACGCTTGAAAATTTGTCCCACGGACCGGTGGTGGTGGGGGGGGGGGGTTGTATTTGAATTTTTTTTTTTTTTTTTTTTTTTTTTTTTTTTTTCAATCATGTGTGCTTACGGACTGTATCCCTGCAGACTGTATTGATCTATATTGATATATAATGTATATATTGTGTTTTTTATGTTGATTTCATTAAAAAAAAAATTAAAAAAAATTGAAATTATTATTTTTTTTTTATTATTTTTTTTTTTTTTTTTTCTTGTGCAGCCCGGTACCAATCGGTCCGCGGACCACTGGTTGGGGACCACTGCTCTACGGGCTAATTCTCAGTCTTTTAACAAGAGGAATTGTTGTTGTTTATGTTGCACACGGACATCTTTTAGTGATGGACATTATGGAATTTATACATTTTGTTACTGAAGGAGACACCCAGAATGTACATGAAAATAAAGAAAGTGGGATTTACTATATGAAGGATAAAACACTGAATATTGACAACATATGAACGTCACACCCCCTCTCCATCGACGTATTTTACAACATAAATGCAACAAAGACAGCAAAATATGAACGCGAAGGGTAAAAAAACAAAAAAAAAAAACCACCTACCATCTGATACATCTGATATTTCACTAAGCTTTAGAACTTTGTTGTAAAAATCTCCCTCCGCATTTGTCCCTGACACCCACATTTCAGGCTGACACTCTGTGGAAACGCTCCCCACCCACACTGCCTGGTGCCTCGTCTGAGCTGCTGTGACTGAGATTACCATAGTAACTAATTAGATTACCATAGTAACTAGTGTCCGAATAATTGTATCTAAGTTCTCTCAAAACTTTGTGTTACATTGAGTTCAGCTCGCCCTGCGAGAAGACAAAAGCGCTTTGATCCTACCAAGCAAAAAGGCTCGTAAAAATCCACTTTGTAGGATGGGTTCTGTTTCTTTGATGTATTGTAATCCACAGGAAGATGTTGTCTTGACCCGGGAACTACAAAGCGGAGAGGAAGCAGGACCAGACTCCCCTCCAGACGACCTTTTCTTTGAACTGTTTTGTAACCAAAGGCGATGGCTGTTTACGACCCCCCCTCCCTTGGAAACAGCCGTTGCCATGTAATCAGGGAAAGTCCAGATAAAAGAAGAGGCGTACAATCTTTCGTCAGAGCGTGGTGACACTGTGCAAAGGTACAGGTGTACGCGTTTTGTCCTCATTGAGCCTAATTTAATTGTGTCTCTGTTTGAGTCCTTGCTTCTTGTCTTGTTTAATAGATGTCATCAGTGTTTGAACCTGACAACTAGTATATCATGCAAAAGCGCAGATTCCAACCATTGGAATACTTTGTATAGTTGAAGACTTACGGTTATTAGAAAACATGACTGCACATCATAATGGCAGCTACACTTTACATCTTAAAGATATAAAAAAAAAATTTGGGACTGTCCGGCGGGCCGGATTAAAAAGCTTAACAGGCCGCATGTGGCCCCCGGGCCTTAGTTTGCCCAGGTCTGCAATATAGTGTTAGGAGCTCACATGGCTGCAGTAGTAGTGACCCCAAGATGCAGGAACCAGGAGGACGAAGATCAGGTAAGAGGATTTTATTTTTATTTTTTTATTTTTTTATTTTTTTTTTTATTTATTTTTTTTTTTTATTTTATTTTATTTTATTTTATTTTTTATTTTTTTTTATTTATTTTTTTTTTATTTTTTTTTTTATGTCCTGCCCAGCTTCTCGGGCAAATCATATAGTTGATGTAGATTCAGATTTACTTTACAAAAGAGAAGTGTAGGATACTTCTCTTGTTGCCTTATTTGTATTTAGACTTTATTAAATGTATTTATATTATCATTTGGTGCAGCCGGGCCGGAGCAGGAAGGGATAGAAAGAGAAAAAAAGGAAGACGGAGGGGGGAATTGTGGGGACAAGAGGGGGATTAGACAGAGAGACAAAAACAACAACAGCAAACACAACAACAACAACAACAGAGCAACATCAGCAAATACGACATGTACAAATATGATGGTAAAAGTAATAGCAAATAAGCAGTTAGCGACAATAAAAAATAATACAGAAATGATAATGAGCATTATTACACTAAAAATGGAGCAATATGAATACCAATAGAAATAGCGCTATTGATAATAAACAATACCAACACTTTACCTTTATTATCAACAATACAATTGTTCAAATGCAATGATCTCAAGTAATGATAACTTGAGATACGAAGTTTTACAGTAACCAATCTGGCGCCCTAGGCAAGATTTTAGGTGGCGCCCCCCCCCACATCGGCAGTGAAGTGTATATACTCACAAGAAACCGAATAGCTTTGTCTTTGACCTTTTTTTTACTTAAAGAAAGCAAATTAACATATTATATGAGAATGTTATGTTATGATTATCTTTAACCGAATCACAGCAGTGCTCAAATTAAAAAACAGCATTCCCTCTCATGTGATATTGCTTAATGAACATTAATGATGTGCACTTTAACAACTAGGCTTACAACTTTACCTAAGATACAAAGGGGTGGAAAAGTGACTATTACCTGCAGTGCAAACATTAGCTAACCAGAAGGCAATAACAATGTCAACAAAAAACACCTGCTTAAAAGATCTAATACAAATGTCCCTGAGGAATGTAAGGTGGGAGTACTGTAATTACTAGGGATGTCCGATAATATCGGCCTGCCGATATTATCGGCCGATATATGCGTTAAAATGTAATATCGGAAATTATCGGTATCGTTTTTTTTATTATCGGTATCGTTTTTTTTTTTGTTTTTTTATTAAATCAACATAAAAAACACAAGATACACTTACAATTAGTGCACCAACCCAAAAAACCTCCCTCCCCCATTTACACTCATTCACACAAAAGGGTTGTTTCTTTCTGTTATTAATATTCTGCTTCCTACATTATATATCAATATATATCAATACAGTCTGCAAGGGATACAGTCCGTAAGCACACATGATTGTGCGTGCTGCTGGTCCACTAATAGTACTAACCTTTAACAGTTAATTTTACAAATTTTCATTCATTACTAGTTTCTATGTAACTGTTTTTATATTGTTGTACTTTCTTTTTTATTCAAGAAAATGTTTTTAATTTATTTATCTTATTTTACTAATTATTTTTAAAAGTACCTTATCTTCACCATACCTGGTTGTCCAAATTAGGCATAATAACGTGTTAATTCCACGACTGCATATATCGGTTGATATCGGTATCGGTTGATATCGGTATCGGTAATTAAAGAGTTGGACAATATCGGAATATCGGATATCGGCAAAAAGCCATTATCGGACATCCCTAGTAATTACCTAACGTTACATTATTATTTTCCATAACAATTTAGCCCCCTCCACAATATTAACCCGACGTTAAAACAGAACTAGCTATTTATTGATTAGCAATTGCCGAATCATGTAACATTAGCTTAATGCTAAAAAGCCAGGTTACTATCACATTCTGTAACAGACAAATAATTTATTGTAGGCTAACGTTACCTACCTGCTACCTCTGTCTTTTTCTCGTTTCTCCTCCTCTTCTTTTCTATTTTTTCTTCCCTGGGCACCTGACAGTTTTGGCCGTTTTGACATCTTGTGTTGATTTTTTGACGTGGTGACGTCCAAAAGGAGTCAAGATACGGGAAGGGAGGGGGCGCAACGTGCGGGGGGGGGGGGGGGTTGGGGGGGGGGGGGGGGGTTGGGGGGGGTGTAATGTTGTAACAAATAATATTTCTATTAAATAGGCTTTACTTTGCATTTTAATTAACGTGGGATTATTTTTTGTATTTAGAAATAATAGTTTGGGTTTTTTTCTCCAACATTTGTGGTACTGGCGTGGCGCCCCCTGATAGACGGCGCCCTGTCTTCTAATATGCTGCCCACCCATGGGGAAATGTCTGTTAAATATTTCATGAGAGTCCACAGGGGGTGCACATGCCATCCGAAGCTTCCCACGCATTCCGGCCAGGTATCCGGTATGGACACGGACACCTGATCTTGTATTAGGAAGCCTCTTAAGCCAAGCACCATCACACCTTATCCAAAACATCATCATTATGTAGAATCACTACCAATACTTAAAGGCCTACTGAAACCCACTACTACCGACCACGCAGTCTGATAGTTTATATATCAATGATGAAATCTTAACATTATAACACATGCCAATACGGCCGGGTTAACTTATAAAGTGACATTTTAAATTTGCCGCTAAACTTCCGGTTCGAAACGCCTCTGAGGATGACGTATGCGCGTGACGTAGCCCGACGAACACGGGTATGCCTTCCACATTGAAGCCGGTACGAAAAAGCTCTGTTTTCATTTCATAATTCCACAGTATTCTGGACATCTGTGTTCGTGAATCTGTTTCAATCATGTTCATTGCATTATGGAGAAGGAAGCCAAGCAAGCAAAGAAGAAAGTTGTCGGTGCGAAATGGACGTATTTTTCGAACGTAGTCAGCCACAACAGTACACAGCCGGCGCTTCTTTGTTTACATTCCCGAAAGATGCAGTCAAGATGGAAGAACTCGGATAACAGAGACTCTAACCAGGAGGACTTTTGATTTGGATACACAGACGCCTGTAGAGAACTGGGACAACACAGACTCTTACCAGGATTACTTTGATTTGGATGACAAAGACGCAGACGTGCTACTGTGAGTATGCAGCTTTGGCTTTTTTTTGCGTATGTACGTAACTTTTTTAAAATATATAAGCTTTATGAACCTTGGGTTAGGTGAACGGTCTTTTGGGCTGAGTGATTGTGTGTGTTGATCATGTGTTTGAATTGTATTGGCGTGTTCTATGGAGCTAGGAGCTAGCAGAGGAGCTAGGAGCTAGCATAACACGTACCGTACCGTAAGTGCGCGTCACGTACGTAACTTTTTAAAAATATATAAGCTTTATGAACCTTGGGTTAGGTGAACGGTCTTTTGGGCTGAGTGATTGTGTGTGTTGATCGGGTGTTTGAATTGTATTGGCGTGTTCTATGGAGCTAGGAGCTAGCAGAGGAGCTAGGAGCTAGCATAACAAACACGCAGGTGTTATTATGCAGGATTAATTTGTGGCATATTAAATATAAGCCTGGTTGTGTTGTGGCTAATAGAGTATATATATGTCTTGTGTTTATTTACTGTTGTAGTCATTCCCAGCTGAATATCAGGTACCGTGAGTATGCAGCCTTGGCTGCTAAACATTCGATAACTTGACCGTATGTGCGCGTCACGTACGTAACTTTTTAAAAATATATAAGCTTTATGAACCTTGGGTTAGGTAAACGGTCTTTTGGGCTGAGTGATTGTGTGTGTTGATCAGGTGTTTGAATTGTATTGGCGTGTTCTATGGAGCTAGGAGCTAGCAGAGGAGCTAGGAGCTAGCATAACAAACACGCAGGTGTTTTTATGCAGGATTAATTTGTGGCATATTAAATATAAGCCTGGTTGTGTTGTGGCTAATAGAGTATATATATGTCTTGTGTTTATTTACTGTTGTAGTCATTCCCAGCTGAATATCAGGTCACCCCCGGCTCTCACAGCATCTTCCCTATCTGAATAGCTTCAACTCCCCACTAGTCCTTCACTTGCACTTTACTCATCCACAAATCTTTCATCCTCGCTCAAATTAATGGGGAAATTGTCGCTTTCTCGGTCCGAATCTCTCTCACTTCATGCGGCCATCATTGTAAACAATAGGGAACTTTGCGTATATGTTCAACTGACTACGTCACGCTACTTCCGGTAGGTGCAAGCCTTTTTTTTATCAGATACCAAAAGTTGCAATCTTTATCGTCGTTGTTCTATACTAAATCCTTTCAGCAAAAATATGGCAATATCGCGAAATGATCAAGTATGACACATAGAATAGATCTGCTATCCCCGTTTAAATAAAAAAAATTCATTTCAGTAGGCCTTTAAAGGCCTACTGAAATGAAATTGTCTTATTTAAACGGGGATAGCAGATCCATTCTATGTGTCATACTTGATCATTTCGCGATATTGCCATATTTTTGCTGAAAGGATTTAGTAGAGAACATCGACGATAAAGTTCACAACTTTTGGTCTCTGATAAAAAAAAAGACTTGCCCCTACCGGAAGTAGTGTGACGTCACAGGAGGAAGGACTGCTCATATTTTCCTATTGTTTAAACCAACAGCGAGAGAGATTCGGATCGAGAAAGCGACGATTACCCCATTAATTTGAGCGAGGATGAAAGATTTGTGGATGAGAAAAGTGAGAGTGAAGGACTAGAGTGCAGTGCAGGACGCATCTTTTTTCGCTCTGACCGTAACTTAGGTACAAGCTGGATCATTGATTCCACACTTTCTCCTTTTTCTATTGTGGATCACGGATTTGTATTTTAAACTACCTCGGATACTATATCCTCTTGAAAATGAGAGTCGAGAACGCGAAATGGACATTCACAGTGACTTTTATCTCCACGACAATACATCGGCAAAGCTCTTTAGCTACTGAGCTAACGTGATAGCATCGGGCTCAAATGCAGATAGAAACAAAATAAATAAACCCCTGACTGGAAGGATAGACAGAAGATCAACAATACTATTGAACCGTGGACATGTAAATACACGGTTAATAATTTCCAGCTTGGCGAAGCTTAAAAATGCTGTTGCTAACGACGCCATTGAAGCTAACTTAGCTACGGAGCTAACGTGATAGCATCGGGCTCAAATGCAGATAGAAACAAAATGCATAAACCCCTGACTGGAAGGATAGACAGAAGATCAACAATACTATTAAACCATGAACATGTAAATACACGGTTAATAATTTCCAGTTTGGCGAAGCTTAAAAATGCTGTTGCTAACGACGCCATTGAAGCTAACTTAGCTACGGAACCTCGACAGAGCTATGCTAAAAACATTAGCTCTGCACCTACGCCAGCTCTCACCTGCGTTCCAGCGATCGACGGTACGACGAAGGACTTCACCCGATCACCGATGCGGTCGGCGGCCCGGAGACGGAGGAAGTCAAGGTGAGGTCGTTCGGCTAGCGCGTCTGCTCTCCTCAAAGTCCTCCTGGTCGTGTCACTGTAGTCCGCCGCTAATACACCGATCCCACCTACAGCTTTCTTCTTTGCAGTCTCCATTGTTCATTAAACAAATTGCAAAAGCTTCCCCAACACAGATGTCCAGAATACTGTGGAATTTTGAGATGAAAACAGAGCTTTTTTGTATTGGATTCAATGGGCTCCGAATACTTCCGCTTCCACTGTTGACGTCACGCGCAAACGTCGTCATATCGAAACGTTTTCAGCCGGAAGTTTGCCGGGAAATTTAAAATGTCACTTTATAAGTTAACCCGGCCGTATTGGCATGTGTTGCAATGTTAAGATTTCATCATTGATATATAAACTATCAGACTGCGTGGTCGCTAGTAGTGGCTTTCAGTAGGCCTTTAAATGCTTCTACTGAGGTAGCATCTCTAACTGTTACCGGGAGGGCATTCCAGAGTACTGGAGCCCCAATAGAAAATGCTCTATTGCCCGCAGACTTTTTAGGGGGCTATGGGAATCACTAATACAATGACTTGGTCCCACCTCTCGTTTTTGATGATTTCTTTCTCTAAATTCAATGAATATCATCCACTTCTCCTCGGTACTGTCCTTCACACTCACTTTCTTTATTACCCCGCCTGGAAAAACAAAGTTATTTCCCATTTCTCGCTTTGATCTAATGCTAATGAGTCAGGGGTTACTCTGGCGTTTGCTGCTTGGAACTCAAACTTTTTGCTTGAACATTAAAGACGTTTTCATAATTTCTGACCGGCGCTGGTATTTAAGGGTCGGGATGGTCACTCCCGCAGAAAAACCAACAGAGAACGACAGAACTACGGTTCTATAACACCATGCAGTACTTTGCCACTACTGTAGATGCTAAGGTAAAGTTCAAGTCCCTGCATGTTGTGTTTCGGGTGCCTTCATGCCCACCTCTGGCTTTGCGGTGCCACGTTGCTCTTGCAGCAGCGAACCACACAGGGGAGCTACAGCTTTTTCCAAGGCCGAAAGCAGACCGTCAGCCTCAGAGCCCCGCGTCTACTTTTATTTTCAGCCCCACATTCCATTCGGTCAACCTGCAGCACAGACTCCAACGCAGGGACTTGGAGCAAAAAAAAGGTACATTTTTACATTTTGTTTACAGGAATACGTGTTTGTTTGTTTTGGGGGTTTTTTAAGCATTCATGTGCCCATGGCTTCAGTAAATTGACCTTTGCCCAAGTAGATTAAAGATGTCCCTACTTGCAGTTTACTTTCCATGTCCAGGTGGCCCTTTATTATTATTATTATTATTATTATTATTAATATGCAAAGTTGAACAATATACTTGTTTTTAGTACAGAAAGATGTTGGTATTTGGGACAATGTTTCAGTCACAGCTGGGTATTTTTACCACTGTGTTACATGGCCTTTCCTTTTAACAACACTCAGTAAACCTTTGGGAACTGAGGAGACACATTTTTGAAACTTTTCAGGTGGAATTCTTTCCCATTCTTGCTTGATGTACAGCTTAAGTTGGTATTTTAGGCTTCATAATGCGCCACCCGTTTTCAATGGGAGACAGGTCTGGACTACAGGCAGGCCAGTCTAGTACCCGCACTCTATTACTATGAAGCTACGCTGTTGTAACACGTGGCTTGGCATCGTCTTGCCGAAATAAGCAGGGGCGTCCATGAAAAGGATTAGCTTGTATTCTGTTTTTATTCACGATTTACACAACTTCACTGGTTTTGGGTTTTGTGTATGACCAGTGCTGTCAAAACATTACATGTTTTATCAAATGAATCACACTTTTGCCCCGTGATTAATCACGATTAATCGCAGTGAATAACTGCATGCATAGTTTTAATGAACTGTTGTGACACAAATGCAATTGTTGTTAGAATGTCATACAGTAATATATTTCTCAAAAAAAAAAAAAATTTTTCATTCACATTATTTATTTGTTGAAATATTTTATCCAGAAGCCACGCTGTAGTAACACGTGGCTTGGCATCGTCTTGCCGAAATAAGCAGGGGCGTCCGTGAAAAGGATTAGCAAATCATTGTATTCTGTTTTTATTCACGATTTACACAATTTCACTGGTTTTGGGGTTTTTGTATGACCAGTGCTGTCAAAGCATTACATGTTTTATCAAATTAATCACACCTTTTTCCCCGTGATTAATCACGATTAATCGCAGTGAATAACTGCATGCATAGTTTTAATTAGCTGTTGTGACACAAATGCAATTGTTGTCAGAATGTCATACAGTAATATATTTATCAAATGTTTTTTTTTTCTTTTTTAATTCACATCATTTATTTTTTGAAATATTTTATCTAGAAGCCACGCTGTAGTAACACGTGGCTTGGCATCGTCTTGCCGAAATAAGCAGGGGCGTCAATGAAAAGGATTAGCAAATCATTGTATTCTGTTTTTATTCACGATTTACACAACTTTACTGGTTTTGGGGTTTTGTGTATGACCAGTGCTGTCAAAGCATTACATGTTTTATCAAATTAATCACACTTTGTGATTAATCACGATTAATCGCAGTAAATAACTGCATGCATAGTTTTAATGAACTGTTGTGACACAAATGCAATTGTTGTCAGAATGTCATACAGTAATATGTTTCTCAAATGTTTTTTTTCTTTTTTATTCACATCATTTATTTTTGTAAATATTTTATCCAGAAGTCACGCTGTAGTAACACGTGGCTTGGCATCGTCTTGCCGAAATAAGCAGGGGCGTCCATGAAAAGGATTAGCAAATCATTGTATTCTGTTTTTATTCACGATTTACACAACTTTACTGGTTTTGGGGTTTTGTGTATGACCAGTGCTGTCAAAGCATTACATGTTTTATCAAATTAATCACACTTTGTGATTAATCACGATTAATCGCAGTAAATAACTGCATGCATAGTTTTAATGAACTGTTGTGACACAAATGCAATTGTTGTCAGAATGTCATACAGTAATATGTTTCTCAAATGTTTTTTTTCTTTTTTATTCACATCATTTATTTTTGTAAATATTTTATCCAGAAGTCACGCTGTAGTAACACGTGGCTTGGCATCGTCTTGCCGAAATAAGCAGGGGCGTCCATGAAAATAATTAGCAAATCATTGTATTCTGGTTTTATTCACGATTTACACAACTTCACTGGTTTTGGGGTTTTTGTATGACTAGTGCTGTAAAAGCATTACATGTTTTATCAAATTAATCACACTTTTGCCCCGTGATTAATCACGATTAATCGCAGTGAATAACTGCATGCATAGTTTTAATTAACTGTTCTGACACAAATGCAATTGTTGTTAGAATGTCATACAGTAATATGTTTCTCAATTTTTTTTTTCTTTTTTATTCACATTATTTCTTTTTTTAAATATTTTATCCAGAAGCCACGCTGTAGTAACACGTGGCTTGGCATCGTCTTGCCGAAATAAGCAGGGGCGTCCATGAAAAGGATTAGCAAATCATTGTATTCTGTTTTTATTCACGATTTACACAACTTCACTGGTTTTGGGTTTTGTGCATGACCAGTGCTGTCAAAACATTGCATGTTTTATCAAATTAATCACACTTTTGCCCCGTGATTAATCACGATTAATCGCAGTGAATAACTGCATGCATAGTTTTAATTAACTTGAATGAACTGTTGTGACACAAATGCAATTTTTGTTAGAATGTCATACAGTAATATATTTCTCAAATGTTTTCTTTTTCTTTTTTAATTCACGTCATTTTATTTTTGAAATACTTTATCTAGAAGCCATGCTGTAGTAACACGTGGCTTGGCATCATCTTGCCGAAATAAGCAGGGGCGTCCATGAAAAGGATTAGCAAATCCTTGTATTCTGTTATTATTCACTTCACTGGTTTTGGGTTGTGTGTATGACCAGTGCTGTCAAAGCAATACATATTTTATCAAATTAATCACACTTTTGCCCCGTGATTAATCACGATTAATCGCAGTGAATAACTGCGTGCATAGTTTTAATTAACTTGAATGAACTGTTGTGACACAAATGCAATTTTTATCAGAATGTCATACAGTAATATATTTCTCACATGTTTTTTTTCTTTTTTATTCACATCATATTTTTGGAAATATTTTATCTAGAAGCCACGCTGTAGTAACACGTGGCTTGGCATCGTCTTGCCGAAATAAGCAGGGGCGTCCATGAAAAGGATTAGCAAATCATTGTATTCTGTTTTTATTCACGATTTACACAACTTCACTGGTGTTGGGGTTTTTGTATGACCAGTGCTGTCAAAGCATTGCATGTTTTATCAAAATAATCACACTTTTGCCCCGTGATTAATCACGATTAATCGCAGTAAATAACTGCGTGCATAGTTTTTAATTAACTTTAATGAACTGTTGTGACACTAATGCAATTTTTGTTAGAATGTCATACAGTAATATATTTCTCAAATGTTTTCTTTTTCTTTTTTAATTCACGTCATTTTATTTTTGAAATATTTTATCTAGAAGCCATGCTGTAGTAACACGTGGCTTGGCATCATCTTGCCGAAATAAGCAGGGGCGTCCATGAAAAGGATTAGCAAATCCTTGTATTCTGTTATTATTCACTTCACTGGTTTTGGGTT
The DNA here is from genome assembly GCF_033978785.1 of Entelurus aequoreus. Taxonomy (NCBI): domain Eukaryota; kingdom Metazoa; phylum Chordata; class Actinopteri; order Syngnathiformes; family Syngnathidae; genus Entelurus; species Entelurus aequoreus. The sequence continues at coordinate 80,320,194 of NC_084736.1, forward strand.
TTGTGTATGACCAGTGCTGTCAAAGCATTGCATGTTTTATCAAATTAATCACACTTTTTCCCCGTGATTAATTACGATTAATCGCAGTAAATAACTGAGTGCATAGTTTTTATTAACTTTAATGAACTGTTGTGACTCAAATGCAATTGTTGTTAGAATGTCATACAGTAATATATTTCTCAAATGTTTTTTTTCTTTTTTAATTCACGTCATTTATTTTTTTAAATATTTTATCCAGAAGCCACGCTGTAGTAACACGTGGCTTGGCATCGTCTTGCTGAAATAAGCAGGGGCGTCCATGAAAAGGATTATCAAATCATTGTATTCTGTTTTTATTCACGATTTACACAACTTCACTGGTTTTGGGGGTTTTGTATGGCCAGTGCTGTCAAAGCATTACATGTTTTATCAAATTAATC